>NW_007250822.1:0-807 GCF_000164805.1 Carlito syrichta
AGAAATTTAGATTGCTCCAGGATAACCAGGGATCGCTTTTAGCAGTTCACCTAAGTTGTCATTGTGAAGTTTGCCATAGCTCAGTGTTCTTCCCTCTGAAGGTTCAAGCCTAGGTCTTTCACATATACTGCCTGGACATGGGTACGTGTGCCGTGCACCATCATTCAGTTGTGCCTGACTTCATCCTACACTTTGCCACTCCTAACAATGAGCTCTTGACCCCTTGGGTCACATGATGTACCATGTTTCAAATTCAACTTTAATCTGTTTTTGTGGGAAGGCTTTGTTAATAAAATGTGGGTTTTTCTATCAAATCAAAATACTTGGGTCCTGAAATGAAAGCTGTTATTTTACTTAAATAGATACATAAATGGGAAATGAACTACTTATAGAAAGGCTTACTAAAGTAATTCAGCAACCAACTGGTAAAATAAAACACCAACAAAATAAGTCACTAGAGGTCACTCTTACTATTTAATAAACAGGGCGTCAAAAAGACTCCTTAAAAAAAGCAAAGCAATGAAATCTGGGTGTGACCCTATCACCACCTTTCCGGTTTTTTGTTCCGTCATTGTGGTTACTTTTTATTCACAGGATGAGATGTGTTGACAGTGTTTTTCTTGGAATGCAGTGGAAGGATTATGAAGCTGACAGAAGTTAATCTGTTCTCGTTTACAGTGAACATTCTTCTCAGAAGCCTAGCACACATCTGAGATGATATATAAAACATGTATAGATGTTCACATGGACTTATCACCAAACTTGGCTTTCCAATCATTGGGTGATGCTTAAAATTTTAATACTAGT
>NW_007250822.1:1951-6059 GCF_000164805.1 Carlito syrichta
AATTTTAATTGCATCTTTTTTTCCCCCTAAGTGATTATGTTTTTCAAATTCAGCAGCCAGACTGGGAAAAGAAGGGCAAGCCTACCAGAGAGTGTGTGGATTAGTTGGGAAACCAATTTATGATGTGAAATGCATCAGGAAAAATCTCTCACAGAGTATAGGGATAATTATTTTAGCAAAAGTTTCAAGTTGGACCTTTTAGTAATGCCAGTGAAAAAAAGAATCTGTGGAAGAGTAACAGACTCTTAATTTTAGTGTCAAATTATACTCCATAAAATACCATTATTCATGTCCTCCAAATTCTGTACAAACATTACAAAGCATAAGTAGCCCGTGGAAGTGATCATCAATTCCAATAAGTTGATTTGTTCATGAACAAAATGGCAAATTACTTGCTCATCTTCTTTATCTTTCTCTTCTTTTCTTCCTGAACAATTCTGTCTAAAGCCACTCAATGGAGCTTAGGAGGTCGTCGTCATGCTGGGTACTGAGGGTGAGGGAGAAACCCAGGGTCATGGCTCAGCACTTAGAAACCTAGCCAGGGTAATCCGACCCACAGACTGGCAAAAGCGGGGACTTGAAGAGATGGGAGACAGCACTAGTGGTGACCACTAGCGAGTTGTCAGAGGTTGAGTGGGGTGAGAAAGGAGACATTCCTGACTGAAGGAGACGAAGAAAACACAACAGCTAAATGCTACTCTGAATTAAATGCTTATGCTGTAAAGGACATCACTGGAAATTGGCAAAATGTGAGCAAAGTTTGAGGCTTAAAAGTTGGAACTGTGTCTGTGATGGTCATATTATGGTTATGTATCAGAATATCTTTGATGTAAGAAATTCACACTGAAGTCTTCAAGGATGATGTAGCATATTAGCATAGTTCTTCCAATGTTTCTGTAAATGTGAGATTATTTCAAAGCCAAATTTTCTTTATTTAAATTGTTCAAGATTGCATTTAAAGGAAGCATGGACCAATAGAAAAGCTCAAATAAGTAAATAGAGTTAAATTGATGCTTTTTACCTAAGAGCATGAAGATTGAAAAAGATGTTAAGGAAATTAATTAATGAGAAATAACATTTATGATTCTAAATCAAATTAACCTGAATTTCTGAGTAACAAAGATGTAGTTAGATTCAGAATTGTTCCCTCTCCACTTCTGGAGGTCTGTTAGCTGTGACTTTTACATCAGACTACTTTACCACGAAATATCTGAATGAATTCTTCAGACTGACTCTATCTGGTCTCCTAGAATAGGCGTTCCCATTTTTGGTAAGACTCTTCACTGAAAGGTTGATTGTCTCCACCCCAGTTGCTCTATGTTGTAAGTGCCTTTGCAAAATTTTGGTTGTATATGATTATACACATACCAAATCTTTTGTGTCACTACATTAAAGTACTCCTTTTCCACTTGACACATAAAACAGAATTGTTTGTTTAAAAGTCTTTTGTTGCCAGGCTCGGTGGCTCAGCCTGTAATCCCAGCTCTTTAGGAGCCCAAGGTGAGTGGATTGCTTGAGCCTGTGGGTTCGAGACCCGCCCGGGCAACTTGGTGAGACCTCGTCTCTACAATAAATCAAAAATTAGTCTGACATGGTAGTGCATGCCTGTAGTTCAGGCTACTTGGAAGGCTGAGGCGGGAGTATCGCCAGAGCCCAACAGGTCGAGGCTGTGGGTCGGGAGCGTGCCACTGCACTTCAGTCTGGGTGACAGAGTGAGACTCCAACTCAAAAAACAAACAAACAGAAAACAAATGAAAAAGGCTTTTGTCAAGGATTTCATATATCTGTTAAATATGATGTGATACAGTATTAAAGGAATGCATTCATTACTTATTGTCATAGCCTTAACTGGCCTACAGTGAATCCAGCTTTCTAAAGAATGGATCATGTGCTTAGTTTGATTACACTTTTCTAAAGAAATGACTACTTTTTAAATAAAAATAGAAACATAAAGTGATGGGCAAAATATTATCTTGTTTATGTTACAGTTAGTGAGCATTAAAACTATGAACAGCGATTGAACTCTATAGACATTTGAGATTTTAGAATAGTTTCAACATTGTAACCATAGGATTATAATTTAGAATACTTGGTTAATAAGAAAGCAATGAAAATTATTTCTAAGAATTAAATTCCTAAGATAAAATGGTCTGGTTGTATCACCTGGGCTGTGGTTGCAATTACTTTTTATTAAGTATAACTTCATTTCTTAAGAGTATAAAAACTAAGTAAAGCTTTTGCAATAGAGGCTGTAAGAGGATTTTATTTTATTTATTTATTTTGACATAAGAGGATTTTAGATTAAAGTAAACATTAAATTATGTCTTATGACTTAATATATGCGTATAATTTATAAACATTCCTAAGTTTCATACATACCACATATGTGGTATATTTTCATGAAATATAAAACTTGTAGTTCCTTGACTTAACTTATTCTACAGTTAAATCCCATGAAAAAATGTTTGTTGAATGTCATTGTTTCTCAGGTAAATATAGAGTCAGGGAAGTAATATATATTCTGGGAGTCTTTTAGAAGGCTTGAACTTGGTAGCTCAAATATTCTATAGCCTTGAGCTTGAACTCCCTAGCCTCTTTAAGAGATATCCTCACTGTCCTTTCTCCTCACTGTACTTTCAATGTAAACCCAATATTTATAGAATTCCAGAGCCCAAATGGAAGGATTTATTTGGAAACTGACCAAGCGATTGAATTACTCTTTGACTTAGTGGTGTGATTTGATCTAAAATATAACCTATCACATTTAGATATCTATTAAATCAGAGCTACTTCCAGTATAAGCAGATAATTATTTGTCTTGGATTTTTAAATCTCTTAGCCCTCAGATGAGCTGGTAGACTTTAAAACCAATGTGGTGCTTTAGGGATAGTTTAGTTGTTGGGCTATCCAGAAAAACAATAACGTTTTAAGATAAGTATGTACTTAGCTGGATGTGGGTGGGAAAGAAATTGTAGGGAAACAAAAAGAAAAAAAACTGGATTAAGTAAAATTACAGTTAGAACTAGGTGATTTTGTGTTTAATGCCATTGGTAGCAGATAATATTTATGGCTTATATGTATAAGAGAATGAGGGATTCAGATATAATATTATGCCTCCCCTGATTTAGTTAACCACCCTACACACACACACACACACACACACACACAAACACACACCTCTCAAAACAATGGAAGAGGGGTTCTCTTTCAGACTTTCTATATTTAATTCAGCTATGGACAGGTCCCTGCAGTCTAATCTTTTTTTAACACAGCAATGAAAATAAGGAATGGGCTTTGATTTAAAGACCACTAGATGTCATCGATTGCTAATTTAATTTTGAAGATAAATAAATTATTAGCACAGGCACAAAGAGATAAGTATTTTAAGCAAAGCCTCTATTATGGCAAATAACCTTTTAAGGATTGTCTAATTTGGGTCTTCAATTTTAGATGACTTTTTGAGGAATGTATCTTCATAACAGAAATAGAAGGCCTTGATGATTCTCAACTTTAAGAACTTGTCATAGAATTTACATTTTCAATAATTAAGATATTTATAATTTTATTGTAAGAAGATTGGCATAAAAAATAATGCAACATCAAGTGGGAAAATGGATATCTGGTAATGTTATAAAGCTGTTCAGATAGCCTGTCTTATTCCATGTGTATATGATTCTTGTGCTAATTTGAATTGCTGTAAGCGAGAAGTCTGTATAGCTATTTTAAGAAAGCCCTTATAAGTGTATGAAATTTTATAGTACAGCCTGTCACTAAAGCTAAAAATTGTGAGCATTTGTAAAAGTTCAGAAAAGTTTTGGATTCTCCAAGAGAAAAATTATTGCTTCACTTTAAGGAAGCAATTGATTTTTCTCTTTCTGTACGTATTGTCCATTAACAGTTAAAGAAACCCAAATACTCTTTTAAAATTATAATAAAGCTAAGCTGATAAAATATCACATAGATTTTTGAGATATTATGAGTAACATTATATAATAATAATTTGCTATATCCATGCATAAAACAGCTTAGACACTTATCAATACACTTGCACTGTAAGAGATTTATTTCAGTAATGATACCAAGGGGCAGGCATTTCTTACTGCTTGTA
>NW_007250823.1:0-7633 GCF_000164805.1 Carlito syrichta
AGAGGAATGGATTTGAATGGAACGGAATGAATGGAATGGAGAGAAATGTAATGGTAAAGAGTGGAGTGAAATGATATGGAGTGGAATGAAATGGATTGGAATCTAATGGAGAGGAACGCAATGGAGTGGAATGGAATGGAGTGAAATGACACGGAATGGAGAGGAACGGAATGGAATCGAGAGGATTGGAATGGATTGGAGTAGAATGGAGAATACAATGCAGTTGAATGGAATGGAATGGAATGGAATGGAGCGAATGGAATGGAATGCAGTAAAATAAAGTGTAGAGGAGTGGAATGAAATGGAATGGAGTGGAATGTAATGGAATGGATAGAAATAGAATGGAAAGAAGAGGATTGGAATGGAATATAGTGGAATGGCATGAAATGGAAAGGAATGGAGAGGAATGGAATGGAATGGAATGAAATTGAGAGTTATGAAATGGAATAGAGAGTAATGGAATGGAATGAAGATGAATGGATTGGAATGGAATGGAGGGGAATGGAATGGAGTGGAGTATAACCAAACGGAATGGAATGGAATGAAATGGAATGGATTGGACGGAATGGAGAGGAATGGAATGGAATGGAATGGTGAGGTATGGAATCGAATGGAGTGGAGTGGAATGGAATGGAGTGGAATGAAATGGAATGCAGAGGAATAGATGAAATGGAGTAGAGTGAAATGAAATGGAGTAGAGTGGAATGGAATGGAATGGAATGAAGAGGAATGGAATGGAGAGAGAAGGAATGGAATGGAATGGAATGGATTGGAATGGAATGGAATGAAATTGGATGGAATGTCATGGAGAGGAATGAACTGGAGAGGATGCAATGAAATAGAATGGGATGGAATAGAGATGAATGGAATTGAATGGAATGGAATGGAAATGAAGGAAATGGAATGAAATGGAGAGGATTGGATTGGAAAGAAATGGAGTGGAATCCAACGGAGAGGAATGGAATGATTAGTAATGGAATGGATTGGAGAGAAAAAGAATGGGAGAAATGGAGGGGAGTGGAATGGAGAGGAAAGGAATGAAGCGGAGAGGTATGGAATGGAATAGTATGTAATGGAACGCAAAGGAATGGAATGGAAAGAATGGAGAAAAATGGAATGGAATGGAATGGAATAGAGAGGAATGAATGGAATGGAAAATAATGGAATGGGATGGAGAGGAATGGAATTGAATGGAGCAGAATGGAATTGAATGGAATGGAAAGGAAAGGAAAGGAGAAAGATGGAATGTCATTGAATGAAGAGGAAAGGAATGGAATGGAATGGAATGGAATGGAAAGGAGAGGAATGTAATGCAATGGAGGGGAATGGAATGGAATGGAATGGAATGGAATGGAATGGAATGGAATGGAATGGAGTAGAGTGTAACCAAAAGGAAAGGAATGGTATGAAATGGAATGGATTGGACAAAATGGATATGAATGGAATGGAATAATGGAGATGAATGCAATGTAATGGAATGGAATGGAGTGGAAAGGAAAGGAATGGAATGGAATGGAAAGAAATGGAGTGTAGGAGAGTAGAGCAGAATGGAAAGGAAAGCAATATCATAGAATGGAGAGGATTGGAATGGAAAGGAATAGAATAGAATGGAGATGAATGGAATGGAATGGAGTGGACTGGAGTGGAAAGGAATTTAATAGAGAGGAAGGGAATGGAATGCACAGGAATGGGTTGGAATGGATGGCAATGGAAAGGAATGGAGAGATGTAATGGAGAGGAATGGAATGGAAAGCAATGGAGAGGAATGGAATGCTGAGGAATGCAAGGAAATGGAATGGAGAGGAATGGAATAGAATGGAAAGGAATGAAATGGAAAGGAAGGGAGAGGAATGGAATGACGAGGAATGGAATAAAAGTAGTGGAATGAAATGGAATGGAGATGAATGGAATGGAATGGACAGAAATGGAATGGAATGGAGATGAATGGAATGGAATGGACAGAAATGGAATGGAATGGAGAGGAATGGAATGGAATGCAGAGGATTGGAATTAAATGGAGAGGAATGGAAAGGAGAGGAAAGGAATGTATTGGAGAGTAATGGAATGGAGAGAAATGGAATGGAATGGAATGGAATAGGAGGAATGGAATGGAATGGAGACGAATGGAAAGGAGAGGATTGGAATGTAATATAATGGACAGGAATGGATTATAGTTGAATGTAACAGAATGGAATGGAGTGGAATGGAGAGGAATTGAACGGAATAAATGGAATTGAGAGGAATGTAATAGAATGGAGGGGAGTGGAATGTAATCGAGTCAAATGGAACAGAATGGAAGGGAATTGAGAGAAATGCAAAGCAATGGAGTGGAGTGAAATGGAATGGAGTCGAGTGGAATGGAAAGGAATGGAATGGAATTCAGAGGAATGAAATGGAGAGGACAGAATTGCAATGGAGTGGAATGGAGTTGAATTGAAAAGAGAGGATTGAAATGGAATGCAATAGAATAGAAAGGAAAGGAATGGAGAGAAATGGAATGGAATGGAGAGGAATGGAATGGAATGGAATTCAATGGAAAGGAATGGAATTGAATGGAATGAAGTGAAGAAGAATGGAACAGAATCGTGAGAAATGAAATGGAATGGAAAGCAGTAGAGTGGAATGGAATGGAGAGGAAAGGAATAGAATTAATGGAATGGAATGGAGAGGAATGGAATAGAATGGAATTGATTAAAATGGTAGCGAATTGAGAGGTTTGGAATGAAATGTAAAACAGTGGAATGGAAATTAATGTAATGGAGTGGAATGGAATGGAATGGAATGACATAGAGAGGAATGGAATGGAGAGAAATTGAATGGAATGTAGATGAGTGGAATGGAGGGAGAGCAATGGAGAGGAATGGAATACAAAGGAATGGAGTGGATTGAAATGGAGTGGAATGGAATGGAATGGAATGTAGAGGAATGGAATAAAGTGGACTAGAGCGAATGGAATGGAATGGAATGGAGAGTAAAGCAATAAAAAGAAATGGGGCGATAGGGAATGGGTAGCAATGGAATAGAATTGAATGGAGAGGAATGGAATGGAATGGAGAGGAATGGAACTGAATGAAATGGAAAGGAATGGAATAGAATTGAATGGAGAGGAATGAAATGGAAGGAATGGAATGAAATGGAATGGAATGGAATGGAATGGAATGGAATTGAGAGGACTGGAATGAAGTGCAATGGAATGGAGGGGAATGGAGCGGATTGGAATGCAGTGGAATGGAATGGTGTCTAATGGAATAGAGGAGAGTGAATACGAAAGAGAATGGAATGGAGAGGAATGGAATGTAGTATAGTGGAACGGAATGTAATAAAATGGAATGGAATGGAGAGGAACAGGATGAAAAAAATGAAATGAAATGGACGTGAATGGAATGGAATGAAATGGAATGGAAAGATGTCGATTGGAATGGAATGTAGAGGAATGCAATGAAATGGAGAGATATGGAATGGAAACGAATGGAACGGCATGGAGTGGAAAGAAATGTAATGTAATGCAATGAAATGCAACGCAATGAAATGGAATAGAATGGAGAGGATTTGATTGCAATGGAATAGAGAGGAGTGGTAGAGATTGGAATAGAATGGAAAGGAATGAAAAGGAATGGAATCGAGAGCAATGGAATGGAGCAGAATGGAATGGAACGGAATGGATTGGAATTAAATAGTGAGTAGTGAAATAGAATGGAGTGAATTGGAATGCAATTGATGGTTAGGAATGGAGTGGAGTGGAATGGAATAGAGTGGAATGGAATGGAATGAATCGAATGGAGAGGAATGGAATGAAATGGGATGGAGAGGAATGGAAGTGAGTGGAGTAGAATACAATGGTTGGAGTGGATAGGAATTGAATGGAATGGAGAGGAATGGAATGATATGGACAGAAATTGAATGGAATGGAATGGAGAGGAATGGAAGGGAATGGAATGGAATAGAATGAAGAAGAATGAAATAGAATGGAAAAGAGTGGATTGTAGAAGAATGGAATGGAGTGGAATGGAGAGGAATTGAATGGAATTTATTGGAATAGAATGGAACAAAGAGGCATGGAATGGAATGGAATGGGGAGGAATTTAATGGAATGGAGTGGTGTGGAATGTAATGCGATGGACTGGAATGGAATGGAATGAGGAATGGAATGGGAAGGAATACAATGGAATGGAAGGCAGTGAAATGAAATGGAATGGAATGGTATGGAGAAGAATGGAATGGACTGGAATGGAGAGGATTGGAATGGAATTTCATGGAATAGAATGGTTAGGAATGGAGAAAATGGAGAGAAATGGAATGGAGAGGAATGCAATGGAGTGGAATGGAATACAGAAGAATGGAATAAGTATTGATTGTAATGGAATGAAGAGCAACTCAATTGAATGAAATAGAGAGAAATGATATGGAATGGAGTGGAATGGAATGTAGTGGAATGGAATGGAATGGATGGGATTGGAATGGCATGAGGTGGACTGGAATAGTATGGAATGGAATGGATTGGAGAGGAATGGAATGGGCTAGAGAGGAATGGAGTGGAATGGAATGGAATGAAATGCCGAGGAATGGAATGGAGTGGAATGCAGAGGAATGGAGTGGAATGGAATGGATGCAAATGGAATGGAATGGAATGGAAGGGCAAGGAATAGCATGGAATGGAATGGAGAGAGAGGAACGGAATGAAATGGAAAGGAATTGAATGGAATGGAATGGAAAGGAATCGAATGAATAGAAATTGCAAAGAATGGAGAGGAATGGAATGGCATGGAATGGAATGGAGAGGAATTGAATGGAATGGAATTGAATGGAGAGGAATGGAATGGAATGGAATGGATTGGAGTGGAATGGAATGTAGTGGAATGAAATGGAATGGAGACGAATGGATGGAATGGAGTGGAGTGAAATGGAATGTAGTAGAGTGGAATGGAATGGAGAGGAATGGAATGGAGAGTGAAGGAATGGAATTGAAAGGAATGGATTGGAATGGAAATGAATGGAATTGTATGCAATGGCATGCAGAGGAATGAACTGGAGTGTAATGGAATGAAATCAAATGGAATGGAATGGAGGTGAATGGAATGGAATGAAGAGGAAGGAAAAGGAATGAAATGGAGAGGACTGCAGAAAGGAGAGAAATGGAGTGGAATGAAACGGAGAGGAATGGAATGATTAGTAATGGAATGGAATGGAGAGAAATAGAATGGAGAGAAAGGGAGGGGAGTGGAATGGAGAAGAAAGGAATGAAGTGGAGAGGTATGGAATAGAATAGAATGGAATGGAACGCAGTGGAATGGAATTGAATGGAATGAATGGAGAACAATGGAATGGAAAGGAATGGATGGAATGGAGAATAATGGAATGGGATGGAGAGGAATGTAATCGAATGGAACAGAATGGAATTGAATGGAATGAAAAGGAAAGGAATGGAGAAAGATGGAATGTTATTGAATGAAAAGGAATGGAATGGAATGGAATGGAATGGAAAGGAGAGGAATGTAAGGCAATGGAGAGGAATGGAATGGAATGGAGAGGAATGGATTAGAATGAAATGGGGAGGATAGAATGCAAGAGAATGGAGAAGAATGGATTATAATTGAAGGGAATGGAATGGAATTGAATGGAGAGGAATGGATTTGAATGGAATGGAGAGAAATGTAATGTTAAAGAGTGCAGTGAAATGATATGGAGTGGAATGAAATGGATTGGAATCTAATGGAGAGGAACGGAATGGAGTGGAATGACATGGAATGGAATCGAGAGGATTGGAATGGATTGGAGTAGAATGGAGAAGAATACAATGCAGTTGAATGGAATGGAGCGAATGGACTGGAATGCAGTAAAATAAAGTGGAGAGGAGTGGAATGAAATGGAATGGAGTGGAATGTAATGGAATGGATAGAAATGGAATGGAAAGAAGAGGAATGGAATGGAATATAGTGGAATGGCATGGAATGGAAAGGAATGGAGAGGAATGGAATGCAGAGGTATGGAATGGAATTGAGAGTCATGAAATGGAATAGAGAGTAATGGAATGGAATGAAGATGAATGGATTGGAATGGAATGGAGGGGAATGGAATGGAGTGGAGTATAACCAAAAGGAATGGAATGGAATGAAATGGAATGGATTGAACGGAATGGAGAGAAATGGAATGGAATGGAATGGGTATGGATGGAACGTAACGGAATGGAATTGAGTGGAATGGAATGGAATGGAAAGGAATGGAGTGGAGGAGAGTGGAGCATAATGGAAAGGAAAGCAATATAATAGAATGGTGAGGATTGGAATTGTAGGAATAGAATAGAATGGAGTTGAATGGAATGGAATGGAGTGGATTGGAGTGGAAAGGAATTTAATGGAGAGTTATGGAAGGGAATGCAAAGAAATGGAATGGAATGAACGGGAATGGAATGGAATGGAGAATTATGTAATGTAGAGGAATGGAATGCAAAGGAATGGAGAGGAGAGGAATGGGGAGGAATGCAAAGAAATGGAATGGAGAGGAATGGAATAGAATTTAAAGGGAAGAAATGGAATGTAAAGGAGAGGAATGGAATGACGAAGAATGGAACGGAATAAAATGTAGTGGAATGAAATGGAATGGAATGGAATGGACAGAAACTGAATGGAATGGAGACGAATGGAATGGAATGCAATGCAGAGGATTGGAATTAAATGCAGAGGAATGGTAAGGACAGGAAAGGAATGGATTGGAGAGAAAAGGATTGGAATGAAATGGAATAGAGAGGAAAGGAATGGAATGGAGACGAATGGAAAGGAGAGGATTGGAATGTAATAGAATGGAGAGGAATGGATTATAGATGAAAGTAACAGAATGGAATGGAGTGGAATGGATAGGAATTGAACGGAATAAATTGAATTGAGAGGAATGTAATAGAATAGAATGTGGTGGAGTGGAATGGAATTGAGTCGAATGGAATGGAATGGAAGGAAATTGAGAGAAATGCAAAGCAATGGAGTGGAGTGAAATGGAATGGATTGGAGTGGAATGGAATGGAATGGAATTGAGAGGAATGAAATGGAGAGGAAAGAATTGCAATGGAGTGGAATGGAGTGGAATGGAATTGAATAGAAAAGAGAGGATTGGAATGGAATGCAATAGAATAGAAAGGAAAGGAATCGAGAGGAATGGAATGGAATGGAGAGGAATAGACTGGAGAGGAATAGAATGGAATGAAATTCAATGGAAAGGAATGGAATGGAATGGAATGGAGCGAAGAACAATGGAATAGAATCGTGAGAAATGAAATGCAATGGAAGAAAATGGAATAGAGAAGAATGGAATGGATGGAATGGAGAGGAAAGGAATAGAATGGGATGGAATGGAGAGGAATGGAATGGAATGGAGCTGATTAAAATGGTAGCGAATGGAGAGGTTTTGAATGGAATGTAAAAGAGTGGAAGGGAGGGGAATATAATGGCGTGGAATGGAATGGAATGAAATGGAAGGGAATGAATTAGAGAGGAACGGAATGGAGAGAAATGGAATGGAATGGAGAGGATTGGAATGGAAGAGAGTGCAATGGAGAGGAATGGAATGGAAAGGAATGGAGTGGAATGGAATGGAGTGGAATGCAATGGAATGGAATGTAGAGGAATGGAATGGAGTGGACTAG
>NW_007250824.1:0-8092 GCF_000164805.1 Carlito syrichta
CCAGCTATTTAATTCAGCTAGTTAAGTAAGCTGGCTGGCCAGCTGTCTAGCTAGATAGCAAGCTTGTTAAGTCAACTGGCTATCTAAGTCAGCTAGTTAAGTCTGTTGACTAGCCAGCTAGCTAGCTAAGTAGAGAGCTTGTTAAATCAGCTGGGTAGCCAGCTGGCTAACTAGTTAAGTCAGCTTGTACCAGGTTGCTAGCTGGTTAAGTCAACTAGTTAAGTCAGTTGGCTAGCCAGCTGGATATTTAGGTAGGTAGCTAGTTAAGTCAGTTGGCTAGCCAATAGGCTATCTAGTTATATCAGCTAGATAAATCAGCTGGCTATCCAGCTGTCTTGCTAGGTAGATAGCTAGTTATCTTTGATGGCTAGCCAGCTGACTACTTCATTAAGTAAGTTAGTTAAATCAGCTGGCTAGGATGCTGGCTAGATAGGTAACTAGGCAATTAAGTTAGCTGACTCTCCAGCTGGCCAGCTAGTTGAATCAGCTAGTTTGCTCAGCTGGCTAAACAGCTGGGTAGCTAGTTAAGTCAGCACATTAATTCAGTTGTCAAACCAGCTTGCTAGCTCGTTAAAAAGCTAGTTAAGTTAGATGGGCAACCATCTGGATCTCTAGATATTTCAGCTAATTAAGTCACCTGGCTAGCTAGGAAGCTAGCTAGTTAAGTTAGCTAGATATGTCTGTGAGCTAGCTAGTGGGTCAGCTAGTTAAGTTAACTAGTTATATGATAGTTAGCTAGGTAGCTAACTAGTTAAATCAGCTAGTTATGCCAGCTGACTAGGTAGGTAGCTGACTCGTTAACTCAGCTAGTTAAGTCAGCAGCGTAGCTAATTAAGTCAGTTAAGTCAGCTGGCTAGCCAGCTGCCTAGCAGGGTAGCTAGAGAGATAAATCTGCTGGCTGGCCAGCTGACTTTCTTTACATCAGTTGCCAAGTCAGCATGATACATAGGTAGCTAGCTAGTTTATTAAGCCTGCTAGCCACCTGGTTATTTAGTGATGTCAGCTAGTGAAGTCAGCTGGCTAGCCAGCTGGCTAATGAGTTAAGTCACCTAGTTGAGTCAGCTTTCTAGCTAGCTGCTTAGCTTGTTAAGTCAACTAGTTAATTCAAGTGGCTAGCCATCTGGCTAGTTAGGTAGCCAGTTAGTTAAGTCAGCTGTCTAGCCAGATGTCTAGGTTGTTATGTCAGCTAGTTAAGTCAACTGGCTAGCCCCCTGTCTAGGTAGGTAGCTAGCTAATTAAGTCAGCTGACTAGCCCACTGACTAACTAGTTAAGGCAGCTATTTAGGAGACCTGCCTAGCCAGCTGGTTACCTTGGTGGCCAGCTAATTAAGCCAGCTGACTAGCCAGATGGCTATGTACTTAAACCAGCTATTAAGACAGCTGGTTCACTGGATGGCTAGCTAGGTGGCTGGCAAGTTAAGATGACTGCTTAACAGGCTGGTTAGGTAGGTGGCCATCTAGTTAAGCTGGCTGGCTAGCCTGAACAGCAGGGTGGCTGGCTTGTTAAGCTGGTTGGCTATCAGACTGTTCAGGCAGCTGGCTGAGTATTTAATTCAGCTAGCTAGCCAGCTGGACAGCCCTCTAGCTAGCTAACTGGCTGCCTAGTCAACTAGCCAGCCAGGTAGCTAGCTAGTTAAGCCAGCTGGCTAGCCATCTAGATAACCAAGTAGCTAGCTAGTTAAGTCAGCAGGCTAGCCAGCTAGCAAGCCAACTAGCTAGTCAGCTAGTTAAGTCAGCTAGCTAGCCAGCTAACTAGTTAATTCAGCTAGCAAGTCAGCTAACTATTCAGCTAGCTAGTTGTCAGCTAGGTAGTCAGGTTATTTGTAAGCTAGCTATTTAAGTCAGCTATCTAGTCAGCTAACTGATCAGCTATATACTTAAGTCAGCTAGCCAGCTAACTAGCCAGTTATCTAGCTAGTTAAGTCAGCTAGATAGACAGCTTGTTTGCTAGCTAGTTTTGTCAGTCACATAGCCAGTTAGCTAGTCAGTTATCTAGTTATATCAGCTAGCAAATCAGCTAGTTACTTAGTTAACAAATGGATTAGCAAATCAGCAAGCTAGTCTGTTAACTAGTGGCCTTGCTCGCTTTCCATCAGTTCAGCTAACTAGTCTGCTCTCTCACCTGCCAACCAGTCAGCAAACTAGTTAGCTCACTCGCCAGCCAAAAGTTCAACTAACTCGTCAGCTTTCTCGCTGGCCAACAGGACATCTAACTAGTTGGCTTGCTCACCAGCCGACTTGTTAAGTCAGTTCACCAATGCCTCTCTCGCTGGCCAACTAGTTAAGGGATCTCACCCTTCAGCTCACTCGATGGCCAACTAGTTAATTCAGCTCACTTGTCTGATCACTCACTGGCCAACTAGTTAAGTCTTCTGACCAGTTGGCTCACTCGCCAGCTGAGTAAAGTCAGCTGACCAGTCAGTTCACTCACTGGCAGATTAGTTAAGTCAGCTGACCAGTAGGCTCACTTGCCTGCTGACTACTTAAGTCAGCTTATCAATCGGCTCTCTCACTGGCTGACTTGTTAAGTCGGCTGACCAGGCGGCTGTCTCTCCCACTGACTAGTTAAGTCTGCTCACATGTTGGTTCATACACTGGCCGACTAGTAAAGTCAGGTAACCGGTCTGCCAACTAACCGTCCAATTCATAAAGTGAGCTAAACAATCGTCCATCTAGTCAATCAACTTGTTAGTCAACAAGTTAGCACAGCTAAATAGTCGGTCAAGTAATTAGGTCAGCTAATATGTCAGCCAACTATCCGGCCAACTAGTTAGGTCAGCAAACGAGAAGGCAACTAGTTAACATTGCTAACTAGTGGGCCAACTCGTCATTCATCTTGTTAACCCAGATAACTAGTCAGCCGACTAGTCGGTTGACTTGTGTTAGCTAACAAGTCGGCCAATTAGGCAGCCAACGTGTTAAACAATCTAAGTATTCGGCCAACTCGTCAGCCCACAAGTTAATTCACCCAGCTAACTTGTTAACCAACTAGTTAATTCAGCTAGTTAACTCGTTTACCACCTAGTTAAAACAGTTAGCTAACTTGTTAACCAACTCTTTAAGTCAGCTAGCTATTTCATTAGCCAACTAGTTGTCAGCAAGCTAAGTCAGCTAGTTAGCCAGCTAGCTAGCTAAGTAAGCTAGCTAAGTTAGCTAACTCACTAGTTAGCTAAATATCTGTCACCTACTTAAGTCTGCTACCTAACTTGTTAGATAATTATTAAAGCAGCAAGATATTCAGTTACTGAAATAGTTAGCTAACTATATAATTCAGGTAAAGTCAGCTAGCTAACTTGTTTAGTCAGCCAGTAAAGTCAGCTAGCTAAGTATTTAAGTCAGATAGTTAAGTCAGCTAGTTAAGTCAGTTTTCTAATTTAATCAGAGGGTTAAGACAGTAAGCCAGCTAGTTAGTTAGTTAGTTAGTCAGCAGGTTGAGTGAGGTAGTTAGCTAGTTAACTAACAGGGTAAGCCAGATGGCTGAGTCAGTTAGTTAGCTAGTTAGCAAATGGATTGTGTCAGCTAGTTAAGTAGGCAAGCCATCTAGTTAGCGAACAAGCCAAATCAGCTGATTGAGTCGGCTAGGTAGCTCTTCAGATAAAGAGTTAAGTCAGATGATTACATCAGCTAGCTAGCACATTAGAAAACGAGTAAACTTACTAGTTAGCTACCTGGTTAAGTAAGCTAGGCTGCTAACTATTTAAGTCAGCTTGTTAGCTAGGTAGCTAGCTGGCTAGATAATTAACTCAGCAAGTTAAGTCAGCTGACTAGCAAGACAGCTAGCTAGATAGTGAGCCAGTTAAGTCAGTAGGCCAGCCAACTGTCTAGCTGGTTAATTCAACTAGTTAAGAGAACTGGCTAGCCAACTGGAAATGTATATAGCTAGTATAGTTAAGTCATCTAGATAACTACATGGCTAGCTAGTGATGTCAGCATGTTAAGTCAGCTGGCTAGCCAGCTGGCTAGCTGGTTAAGTCTGCTAGTCTAGTCAGCTGTCTAGCCAGTTGGCTAGGCAGGTAGCAAGCTAGATATGTAGCTTGCTAGCCAGCAGCTATTCAAGTCATATAGTTAAGTCACCTGGTTAGCCTGCAGGCTATGTAGGTATCTAGCTAATTAAGTAAGCTGGCTTGCCAGCTTGCTATCTTAAGTCAGCTGGTAAGTCACTTGGCTAGCCAGCTGACTGGATAGGTAGCCAGCTAGTTAAGTCACCTGGCTAGCCAGCTGAATAGCTGGTTAAGTCAGCTAGTTTAGTCAGCTGACAACCTACTGCCTAGCTATTTAATTCAGCTCATTAAGTCTGTTGGTTATCTAGCTGGTTAGCTAGTTAAAAAGCTTGTTAAGTTAGATGATTAACAATCTGGCTAGCTATTTATTTCTGCTAGTTAAGTCAGCTGATTACCTAGGAATCTAACTATATAAGTCAGCTGGCCAGACAACTGGCTAGGTGGTTGTCAGTTAGTTTAGTCTGTTGTCTAGCCAGCTGGCTAGGTAGGTAGCTAGCTAGATAAGTGAGCTTGCTAGTCAGCAGTCTAACTGTTCAAGTCAGCTAGTAAAGTTAGCTGGCTAGCCTGCTGGCTAGGTTGGTATCTAGCTAGTTAAGTGATCTGGCCAGGCCGCTTGCTAGCTTAAGTAAGCTCAATAAGTCAGTTGGCTATCCAGTAGATTAGCTAGCTATAAAGCTAGTTAAGCCAGATGGCTAGCCATGTGGCTAGCTAGTTATTTCATCTAGTTAAGTCAGATGGCTAGCTAGGAATCTAGCTATATAAGTTAGCTAGTTATGTCAACTAGCTAGATTGCTGTCAGCTAGTTAAGTCAGCAGGCTAGCTAGATAATTAGATAGGTAGCTATCTAGTGTAGCCAGCTAGTTATGCCAGCTTGCTTGCTAGGTAGCTAGATGGTTAAGTCAGCTAGTTTAGTCAGCTTGCTAGCTAGTTAACTCAGCAAGTTAATTCAGCTGGCCAACCAGCTACCAAGCTGCGTAGCTAGTTACTTAAATCAGCTGGCTAGCCAGTTAACTAGCTAGTTAAGTAACATAGATATGTCAGCTCACTAGGCAGCTAGTTAGCTAAGTAGCTAGGTAGTTAAGTCAGCTTGCAAGTCAGTGGACTACATAGCTATTAACTAGATAAGTTAGCTGGTTACCCAGCTGGCTAGCTTGGTATGTAGGCAGTAACATCAGCCTGCTAGCCAGTTGGCTATCTAGTTAAGCCACCTAGTTAAGTCAGTTTGCTATCCAACTGGCTAGCTAGGTAGCTTGCTACTTAAGTCAGCTGACTAGACAGCTGGCAAGCTAGTTAAGTCACCTAGTTAAGTCAGGTGGCTAGGCAACTGCCTAGTTATATAGCAAGCTAGTTAATTCAGCTGAATAGCAAGTAGGCCAGTATTTAAGTCAACTAGTTAAGTCAGCTGGCTAGTCAGCTGGCTAGTTAGGTAGCAAACTAGTTAAGTCAGTTGGCTAGCCAGATGGCTAGCTAATTAAGTCTGCTAGTTAAGTCTGCTGACTCTCCAGATAGCTAGCTAGGTAGAGAGTTAGTTAAGTCAGCTGGCTAGCCAGCTGGTTAACTAGTTAAATCAGCATGTTGTGCCAGCTGGCTAGCTGGTTAAGTCAACCAGTTAAGTCAGCTGGCAAGCCAACTGACTAGCTATGTAGCAAGCTAGTTAAGTCAGTTGGCTAGTAAGTTGGCTAGCTAGTTGTCAGCTAGTTAAGTCAGTTGGCTAGCTATTTAAGTCATTTAGAAGTCAGCTGGCTAACCAGCTGCCTAGCAGGGTAGCTAGCTAGTTAAGTCAGCTGGGTAGCCAGCTGGCTAGCAAGTTAAGTCAACTTATTAAGTTAGCTCGCTGTCCAGCCAGTTAGCTAGGTAGTGATGAAGTTGAGACAGCTGGCAAGCCAGCAGACTATGCAGGTAGGCAGCTAGTTAAGTCAGCTGGCTAGCCATCAGGCTATCTCGTTATGTCAGCTAGATAAGTCAGCTGGCTAGGCTACTGCATAGTGAGGTAGCTAGGCAAGTAAGTCAGCTGGCTAGCCAGCTGGCCAGCTAGTTTATTCTGCTAGTTTAGTCAGCTGGCTAACCAGCTTGCTAGCTAGTAAAGTTAGCCTGTTAAGTCAGTTGTCTAGCCAGCTGGCTAGCTAGATGAAAAGCTTGTTACATCAGATGGGTAGTCAGCTGGCTAGCTAGATATTTCAGTTATTTAAGTCAGCTGGCCAGCTGGATAGCTAGCTGGTTAAGTCAGCTTGATATGTCAGCTCTCTAGTCAAGTAGGCTAGTTAAGTCAGCTAGCTATATGATATCTAGCTAGGTAGCTAGCTAGTTAAATCAGCTATTTAAGACAGTGGCTACCTAGGTAGCTAGCTAGTTAAGTCCACTAGTTAAATCAGGTAGCTAGGTAGTAAAGTCAGTTATTTAAGTCAGCTGGCTAGCTAGCTGCCAAGCAGGATAGTAGGTTTAAGTCAGCTGGCTAACCAACTGGCTAGCTAGTTAAGTCACCTAGTCTAAGTCCGCTTGCTGGTCAACAGGTTAGCTAGGTAGTTATGTAGTTAAGACAGCTGGCAAGCCAGTGGGATATGTAGGTAGGTAGATAGCTATGTCAACTGGCTAGCCATCCGGAGTCTAGTTATGTCCGCTAGTTAAGTCAGTTGGCTATCCAGTTGTCTAGCTAGGTAGCTAGCTAGTTAAGTCTGCTATCTAGCCAGCTGGCTGCTTTGTTAAGTCACCTAGTTAAATCAGCTGGCTAGCCTGCTGGCTAGCTACGTAGCTAGGCAATTAATTCATCTGGCTAGACAGTTGGCTAGATATGTAGCTAACTAGTTATGTCAGTTGTCCAACCAGCTGGTTAGATAGTTAAATCACATGCTTAAGTCAGCCGAGTAGTTAGATGCATAGCTAGGTAGATTGCTAGTTAAGTCAGCTGACTAGACAACTGGCTAGCTAGATAAGTCACCTAGTTAATTCAACTGGATAGTCAGCTGGCTGGCTATGTTGCAAGCTAGTTAATTCAACTGGCTAGAAAGCAGGCCAGCTAGTTAAGACAGCTAGGTAAGTCAGCTGGCTAGCCAGCTCTCTAGCTAGGTAGTGAGATATTTAAGTCAGTTGGCTAGTCAGCTTGTTAGCTAAATAAGTCAGCTACTTAAGTCAGTTTGCTATCCAGGTGCCTAGAGAGGTAGAGAGATAGTTAAGTCAGCTGGCTAGCCAGCTTGCTACCTAGGTAGCTAGCTATTATGTCAGCTGTCTAGCCAGCTGGCTAGCTAGTTAAGTCGACTAGATAAGTCAGCTGAATAGCCCACTGGCTAGCTATTTAGCTTGCTATTTAAGTCAGCTGGCTAGACAGCTGGCTAGCTAGATAAGTCACCTAGTTAATTCAGCTGGATACACAGTTGATTAGCTATGTAGCAAGCTAGTTAATTCAACTGGCTGGAAAGCAGGCCAGCTAGTTAAGAGAGCTAGTCAAGTCAGCTGGATAGCCAGCTGGTTGGATAGGTAGTGACCTAGTTAAATCAGTTGGCTAGCCAGCTGGCTAGCTAATTAAGTCAGCTAGTTAAGTCAGCTGGCTATCCAGGTGGCTAGAGAGCTAGAGAGCTAGTTTAGTCAGCTGCCAGTGAGCTGGATAACTAGTTAAGTCAGCTAATTTAGTCACCTGACTGGCCAGCTGCCTAGCTCATTAATCAACTAGTTAAATCAGCTGGATAAACAGCTGGCTAGCTAGTTAAGGCGCCTCATTAAGTCAGTTCACTAAAAAGCTTGCTAAATAGTTAAAAAGCTAGTTAAGTCAGATGACTAGACAGCTGACTAGCTAGTTATTTCAGCTAGTTAAGTCAGCTGGCTAGCTAGGTAGCTAGCTAGTTAAGTCAGCTAGTTATGTTAGCTACATAACTAGTTAAGTCAGCTAGTTAAGTAGGTTAGGTAGCTAGGTATCTAGCTAGGTAGCTAGCTAGTTATTTCAGCTAGTAAATTCAGTTTGCTAGCTAGTTGCATCAGCTAGTTAAGTCAGCTGGCTAGCTAGTTAAGTCAGCTAGTTAAGTCAGCTGGATAGCCAGCTACCTAGCTGGGTATCTAGCTAGTTAACTCAGATGGTTAGCCAGGTGGCTAGCTAGTTAAGT
>NW_007250825.1:0-3015 GCF_000164805.1 Carlito syrichta
GCCTGAGCCCATGGGTCAAGTCCTGCCTGGGACCTAGGTGAGACTGTCTCTACCTTCCATCACAAATGAGACAGGCGTGGTGGTGCGTGCCTGTCATTCTGGCTCCTCGGAAGGCTGCGAAAAGCCTCATGGGAGATCAGTGGGTCAAGGATGTGGTGAATGTAAGCAAGTAACCGCCCACCAACCTGGGTGAAGTAGTGAGATTCCAACTCAGAAAAAAAAAAAAGAAGAAGAACATCAAATTGTGTATGGAGTAAGGATCATCATGAGCAGAGATCATTTGGGAAGGAGGCCCCAGCCTTCTGCCTTGAGTTCCCAAAAGATGGTGGAGCCCTTGGTCCCAGCTACACGGGATTTGGTGGCCTTCATCAAGGGGTGTTTCTTTGCATCACCCCTGCTGACAGAATGTGCAAGCTCAGGCCAGGGATTGTAGCTTATGGCCGTCAGGCCCGCACCCTGTGATTCTGAGGTGTGAGGCTCCCTGAGCCCCAGATTTGGAAACCAGCCAGGGAACCATGGCCAGACCTCATCTCAACGAGAGGTGCACAAAATCAAGTCAGGCGTGGTAGCCATTAGAGTGCTGGCTGCACGGGGCCAAGGTGGGAGGACCACCTGAGTCCCACAGGTCGAGGCCCCGGGAGCCATGATCATGCTGCTGCACCTCAGCCTGTCCAACGGAGACTCAGTTGACAAAAAAGACACCTCCCATGTGTGTCACGATGGGCGTCCACGGCTCCCCAGGGAAATGTCAGTGTGGGCAGGGGATAATGGAGTAATCAGGAAGGAAGGGGCCCTCAACCCATGCTAAGGTGGCAGACTGGGTGACCGGAACCTGGGCTGGCTGTGACATTGAAATATCACCTGATTGTTTTTTGCCCAATGGCCGCCCTAACTAGGGGGTGTTGGTTAAATGACCTCACATGCGTCTTTGCCATGGGGCACAAGTGTTGAGGGTGGAGGCAGGCCTTCTGGGACGCCTTGATGAAGGTATGGGTCAGACGTGCCTGGTGGCCACCTTTGAAACCTCCTGCAAATGACAAGTGGGAAAGTGTCTTTTCCTCTTCTATCCCTGAGGTTGAATCCACGTGCTGGGTGGCAGGCGTGGTGGTGGTGGTGGTGATTATTATGATTTGGAGACAGAATCCCACTCTTTGGCCTAGGCCAGAGCACAGGGGCACATTCACAGACACTACATACTCAACCTGCTGGACTCAGGCGATCCACCTGCCTTGGCCCCTCGAGTGGCTGGAACCACAAGTCTGCGCCACCATGCCCAGATAATCTTTGGATTAATTTTGATGGCCGAGACAAAGTCACACCCCATGTCTCAGCCTGGTGTCAAGTCCATATAATCAGGCTGTCCACTCACCTGCACCTCGAAGGACTGGGATGCCTGAGTCCCTGAGCTCAGCCTGTGGCTGTGGTGGTGGGGGTGGTTGGTGTTATGGTGATTCAGAGTCATGCTCTGTAACCAAGGCTGGAGCGCAGGGGCTGCACTCAGTCACCGTGGCCTTCACCGGCTGGTCTCCAATGAACATCCTGCCATGGTCTCCCGAGAGGCCAGGATGAATGATCTGTTCCACCAATCTCGGCTCATTTTTTATCTTCTTGTAGAGACGAGATCTGGCTAAGGTGCCCAGTCTGGGTTCGAACACGGGGGTTCAGGCTATCCTTTTGCCTCGGCCTTCCAAAGCACCAGGGTGACAGGCATGAGCCACCATGCGTGGCCTACACACACCTCTCGAGGCACAACCAGTAGGCCTGTTCCCTTTATACAACATGGGACCCTGGAGAGGGCAGATGGAGTTGCCTGCTGAACGTGATCCAGAGGAGCACCTGGCGCAAGGACGTGTTTCTGCTGGGGCACACACCTCTCTTCCCTTCTTGATTCCCAGGGTGGAACTGGTCACTAATCCCAGGGGTCATCTCGGGGAAAGGGAGGGTGCAACTCTGTAACCATCAGGGGGTATCAGCCTGGCGAGTCATGCCTGTCTCCTTGGCACTCAGGGAGGCAGGTATGGGAAGTTGGCCAGAGCCCAGGAGCATAGACCAGACTGGACACCATAGCAAGGCCCTACTTCGACACCAAGCAAAACCCAGAAATACTTGGGTGAGGGCAGACCTCAGCGTGTGAATGGCCTCAGGCCCAGAGTTCAAGACCAGGCAGGAAGACCAGTATGTCAATCAAATGGAAAGTCTGTGATTGTAGCAGTTTGAGAGGCCAAGAGCCTGAGTTGGATGCTTTGAGAGCAGTCAGGGCTACCAAGTGAGGAAGCAAAAGAGAGAGAAGGAAGAAAGAAAGAAAGAAAGAAAGAAAGAAAGAAAGAAAGAAAGAAAGAAAGAAAGAACAAAAGAAAGAAAGAACGAAAGAAAGAAAGAAAAAGAAATCCATTCTCCTGTAAACCTTCTGCCCTCATTTCTTCTTTCATGCCCCCCAAATGTGAGACTCCCCCAAACTCAGCACCTTCCAGCCCCAAACATCCCCAATGGCTGCCCCTACTTTGTTGTGGGAGTTCCCGAAGCTCCCTGGCTGGTTTCCTGCCAAGAAAGGCCAGGGAAACATCCCTCACCAGGGGACATTTCTTCTTCCCCAATACCATTTTTCCTGGCTCTAAAGTAAGGTGCCCTGTGAACACCACCCATACAGTTGAGAATCTTTTTACGATTCTGATGTTTTTGTAGACAGGGTCTGGCTCTGTGGCCCATGCTGGGTCATGGGGACATGATAGTCTTTAGCTGCCAGTCTCAAAATGTCAGACTCCAGCAATACTCCCTCCTCAGCCTCTGGAGTGGCCGGGACAACGGGCACCTCAACCCAGACCTCCTGTTTGTATGAGTGCAGAAATGGGGTCTCCCTGCATGATCCACACTGGCCTCAGTATCCTGGGCTCCAACCATCCTCCTGCCTCAGGTTCCCAGAGTGCTGGGATTCCAAACCTGGCCACCGCACCAGGCCTTCTTGTTCATTTTTGACAAAAGATCGAGGCTGGACTCTGAGGCTCAACTTCATTATCC
>NW_007250825.1:3971-7474 GCF_000164805.1 Carlito syrichta
GACCCAGGAGACATGATCATGCCACCGTTTTCCAGCCCATCCAATGAGAGTCCAGCGACAAAATCGATACCACCCATGTATTTCACAATGGGTGTATATGCCTCCCCAGAGAAAGGACATCGTGTGGGGAGATGATGGAGTGACCGGGAAGGAAGTGGTCCTCCCCCTGCCCTAGATGGCTGACCGGGCAAACAGAACCTGGGCTGGCCACGCCATTGCCAGAACACCTTGATTGCTCTGTGCCCGATGGCCACCATAGCTTGGGGCTGTCTGTTCCGTGAGCTCACACTAGTCTTTGCTGTGGAGCACAACTGTGGAGGCTGGAGGCAGACCTTCTGGGATGCATGGCTGAAGATGCTGGGGTGCCCACCCCTTTGCCTGCCTCAATCCCAAGGGTGGTCACGCTCGCTCTTCCCATTGGTCACCTTGTGGAAAGGGAAGGTGTGGCTCTCAAACCATCAGAAGGGTCCAGCCAGGTGACTCATGCCTGTCTCCTTGGCAATCAGGGAGGCCGAGATGGGAAGACGGCCAGAGAATGGGAGTTGAGACCAGGCACCACGCCTGGCTAATCTTTGGATGTTTTTTGATGGCTAAGTAAAGCTACTACCCAGTGTCCCAGGCTGGTCTTGAACCCAAAGGCTCTGACCATCCACTCTCCTTGACCTCCGAAGGGCTGGGTTGACAGGTTGAGCCCCTAAGCTGGTCTGTTGTTGTGGTGGTGGTAGTGGTTGGTATTATTATTCTGAGTGCGAGTCCTGATCTGTCACCCAGGTTGGAGTGTAGAGGCCCACTCTCAGCCACTGAGGCCTCCACCGAATGGGCTCTGGTGGTCCTCCCACCATGGCCTCCCAAGTGGCCATAATGATAGGTGTGCATCACCACACTCGGCTCATATTTTTGATTTCTTGTAGAGACAAAGTCTTCCCAAGGTTCATGGGTTGGTCTCAAACCTGGGGTCTCAGGCCATCCACTCGCTTTGACCTCTCAGAGTGCCAGGATAAGAGGTGTGAGCTCCAGCAACCTGCCTCCACACCCCTCTTGGGGCCCCACCATGAGGCCCTCTGTCTTCTGAAAACCTGGACACTGGTGGGTGTTTCAGGCACAGGGGCATGTCTCCACCGGGGTGCCCAACACTCTGTCAGCCTACTTCCCCAGGGTAGACCTGCTCACTTCTCCCAGGGGCCGCCTAGTGAAAAGAGAGGTCGTGAATCTCAAAATTTTGGAGGGGTGGGGACAGCTGGGCAACACATGCCTGTCTCCTTGGCACTTAGGGAGCCCAAGACAGGATGATGGCCAGAGCTCAGGAGCTTGAGACCAGGCTGGACCTCAGAGCAAGCCCCCATCTTGACCTTAAGCAAAACCCAGAAAACCTTGGGTGAGGCTAGGCCTCGGCAGAAGAACTGACTCTGGCCCAGAGTTAAAGAACAGGCAGGAAGACCAGGATGTTGACCAAATGGAAAGCCTGTGGTCGCAGCAGTTTGGGAGCTGCAGGCCAACAAAATGACCTGAGTTGGTGGTTAGAGAGCAGCCTGAGCAACCTAGTGAAAAAGAAAAGACAGAAAGAAAGAAAGAAAGAAAGAAAGAAAGAAGGAGACAGAGAAAGAAAGAAAGAAATACTTCTGCAAACCTTCTGCCCTCAGTCTTTCCTCCCCCACCCCCTACATATGAGAGTCCCCCACCTCAGCACCTTCCAGCACCAAACCCCCATAATGGATGCCCCCACTTTGGTGCTCTGAAGTTCCCAACTACCTGGCTGGGTTACTGCTGGCTCTCCACTCTGAGCGGAGAAATGTGCCCCAGGCATGCCGACCCTCCAACTTGGCAGTGAGGACACTCCACCACGAATGTCCAGGGACACATCCCTCACCCGGGGACATTTCTTTCCCTCAATCCCATTTTTCCTGGCTGTAACGCCAGTCACCCTGTGAACACACCACGCACAGTTGAGAATCCGTGTGCAATTCTAAATTTTCTTGAGACAGAGTCTGGCTCTGTTGCCCAGGCTGGGACCCAGGGATATGACAGTTGTTCACCACTAGCCTCAATATTGTGGTCTCTGGCGATCCTCCTGCCTCAGCCTCTGGGGTGCTTGGGATGATGGGCACCTCAAACCCAGACACCCTGTTTGGAGGGGTGTGGAGACGGGGTCATGCTACATGGCGCAGGCTGGCCTGGGGCTCCTGGGCTCCAGTCATACTCCTGCCTTGGCCTCCAGAGTGCTGGTACTTCAGGCATGGGCTGTCATGCCAAGCCTTCTGGTTTGTTTTCGATGAATAATTGAGGATGGGCTCAGGAGGTCAGCCTTGTCATCCTAGTGCTTTGGGAGGCTGAGGACTGCAGCCGGCCCAACCCCATGGACTGAGCCCTGCCCGGGAACCTCAGTGATCCTCGTCTCTACCCTCCATCCCAAATGAACTGGGGATGGTCGTGAACCCCTTTCATTTTGTCTCCTCAGAATGCCTGGGAAAGGTTCGTCAGAGCCCGGCAGGGTGAGGCTGTGGTGGCTGGTATCAAACTACTGCCCACCAGCCTGGGCAACTGAAAGAAAAAAGAAAAAAGGAAAAAGAACTTACATTTGTATAAGGAGTTGGAATCATCATGAACAGACAGAGATCATTTGGGAAGGAGGCCCAAGTCTTGGGCCTAGAGTTCCCAAAAGATAGTGGATTGGTAGACAATCAGGCTGTGGCTCTGGGAGGCACAAGCAGGTGATCAATGGAGCACAGGATTTTGAGACCAGACCAAGGAGTGAGACCTCATCACTTCCCAGTGTGTAAACACTGGAATCGCGCGTGGTGGTGCCTGCATTCCCGGCTGCAAGGAAAGTGATGGGCTCCATCCCGGGGCATTTCTTAACATCACCCCCACTTACAGAACATGCAAGTACAGGCCAGGCACCATGGTTCATGACTGTCAGCCCCGCATCCTGGGAGGATGAGGCAGCAGGCTTCCGGAGCCCAGTGTGAGCGGCATGGCCAGACCTCGTCTCGGAGAGAGTTCCCCAAAATCAAGTCAGGTGTGGTCTACCCCAGAGTCCCGGCTGCTCAGGGACTGAGACAGGAGGACTGCCTGAGCTCCTCAGGTGGTGTCCCTGGGACACAATCATGCTGCCAATCCTCAGCCTGGCCGATGGAGATTAGGTCAACAAAAAATAAACCTCCCACTTGCATCGTGATCAGCGTCCATGACTCCTCAGGGATAGGTCCGCATGGGCAGGGAACGATGGAGAGATCGGGAGTGTAAGGGGCCCTCTCCCACCCGAAGGTGGCAGACAGGGTGACTGGAGCCTGGTCTGGACGTAGCATTGATGGACTGCCTTGCTCTCTCTGCACCCAACTGCCACCCAACCACAGGACCATCTGTTCTGTGAGCTCACACATGTTTTTGCTGTGGAGCACGAGTGTGGAGGGTGAACGCGGGCCTTCTTGGATGCAACCGCGAAGGCATGGGGCAAACCTTCCCTGTGGCCACCTTTGAAATCTCCCATGAATATTAGGCCTTAA
>NW_007250826.1:0-14651 GCF_000164805.1 Carlito syrichta
TTAACTGTACCCCACAAAACTATAATAAAAATACTGATTAATTATTTAAAAAAAAAAAGATCTCAATTTCTTCTTGCTTCAACGTTGGAAGGTAGTGTGATGTCAGAAAGTCTTCCATTTCATTTAGGTTATCAAGTTTCTTTCCATACAGGTGTGCATAGTAATCTCTAATAATCATTTCTACTTCTTTGGGGTTAGTTGTGACTTCATCTTTTGCATTTCTGATTGTGTTTATTAAGTATTTTTCTCTCTTTTTCTTGGTCATTTTTGCTAGGGGTCCATCACTCTTGTTTATCCTTTCAAAGAACCAGCTTTTTTTCTATGGTATTTTTGTCTTTGATGTCCCATATTTAGGCCTTTACTTTGGTGATCTAAATTCTTCTACTAAAGTTAGGGTTTCAATGGTCTTGCCTTTCCAGCTTCCTTAGGTGATTTTTTAGGCTGTTAACTTATTCTCTTTTATTTTCTTGATGTGTGTTCATAGAGATATATATTACCCTCTTAGTACTGATTTCATGGCATGACAAAGGTTTCAGAAAGATGTTTCTTTGATTTCATTTATTTCCAGGAATCTTTTAATTTCTGTTTTTATTTCTATGTTGACCCAGGAGTTGTTCAGCATCGTGCTGTTTAGTGTCCATGTCTTTGTAGATTTGGGAGAATTTTATTGGTGGTGATATATATATATATTATTCCACTGTGGTCTCAGAAGATACATGGCAGTATTTCAATCTTGTGAAATTTGCTCATGCTTGATGTATGGCCAAGGATGTGGTTGATCTTGGAGTATGTTCCATGTGGTGATGAGCAAAATGTACATTCTGTCGTTGTGGGGTAGAGTGTTCTGTAGGTGTCTACTACATCCATTTGGCAAACATCAAGTTGAGGTTCCAGATCTCTTTGTTGATTTTTTTGCCTCAATGATCTATCTTGGGTTGTGAGTGGGATAATTAAGTTTCTAGCTATGACAGTACTAGAGTAGATATATTATTTTAGTGTACTTAGTAATTGCTTTATAAAAGCTGGTGCTCCTGTGCTGGGTGCATATATGTTTAGGACGGATATTTCTTATAGATGGAGTGAACCATTTATTTTTAGGTAGTGTCTTTCCTTGTTTTTTTAAAATTTTGACAGTAAAGGTTGTTTTGTCTGATATTAAGATTGTGACTCCTGCCTTCTTTTGTCATTTATTTGCCTGGATATTCGTTTTTCACCCTCTAATTTTGAGTCTGTGGTCATCCTTTGTGGTGAGATGAGTTTTGTGAGGACAACAAATTTCTCAATCATGTTTTTTAATTCAGTTTTCCAGTCTATGTCTTTTCAGTGATGCATTTAGTCCATTCACATTCAGATTAATTACTAAAATATAAGAGATTCCTTGTCATAATGCTCTTAAAAGGTTGTTTTGTTTTCATTTGGCTTTTGTGTTCATGTGTGTGTGTGTTTATTTTTACTGGTATGCTGTGTGTTCTGTTGCTTTGTGTTTGTTTGTGATCTTGTGAAGTATATGGTCTTTCTTTTGTTTCTTTTTTCTTCTGTGCACAGCACCTTTTTAAGCATCTCCTATAAAGCTGATCTCAAAGCAGCATATTCTCTTAGAGATTGGATGTCCTGGAAGGATTTTAGTTCTCCCTCACTGAGGAATCTTAGCCTGGCTGGGTAGGAAATTCTTGGTTGAATTATTTACCCCTGAAAACATTAAAGATTGGGGTCCAATTCCTTCTGGTCTGAATGTTTTTGCAGGTAAACCTGCAGCAATTCTGTTTGGTCTCCCCTAGTAGGTAGTCTGACTTTTTTCTATTGCTGTCTTTAAGATTTTTTCTTTTATACCTACTTTGTATAGTTGAATTACTATGTGTCCAGGGTTTGATCTTCTAATAAGATGTCTTGCAGAGAGTCTCTGAATCTCTTGGACTTGTGCAGTCCTCCCTCTGGCTAGATGAGTGACGTTTTCTTGAATGACCTCATGAAATGTTTGTCCCTGGGTATCTTCTGTTTCTCTATTTCAAGTTTTATGATCAGATATAGGTTTGATTTCTTGATAAAACTGCATATCCTTTGGAAAGTTTCTTCTTAGGTTTTTTTTTAAATATATATATTTAATAGATGGGGTTAATTCCATATTTTTGTCTTCTAGCTCTGAGAGTGTTTACTCTGCTTGGTCAATGCTGCTGTCCATGCTTGTCAGCTTGTTATTTATTTCTTGGATTAAGTTTTTATTTCTGTTATTTCTGAGTAGGCTTTCTTGAGTTTATCCACCTCTATTGCGATTTCAATTAGTTTTAGACCTTGCATTTCTTGACTTTATTCATTCTACCCACAATTCTCTCATCTCCAAAAGTAACTTCTTGGTACTGCTATTCTTGGAGATAGCCATTGTTTGTGCCCCAATAGCTGTTCTTCCTAGCACTGACTCTTTGTTGGGGCTCTGTTGGTAATGAGCAGTTCTTCATTGGTTTTTCTTCAGTTTTTGCAGTTCTTCTATCTTTCTCTTTGATTCTGTTTCTCAGTGGAAAATGGAGAAGCAGTCATTTTTGATATTTGCTTTACCTTTTGTTCTTCCTTGAACCATGTCTTCAAGTTTGTTCAATTATGAATTAGGGCTGGGAGTTGGGCATGTGCCATCTCTTTACAATTTTGAACACTTACCAGGGGATAAGCAGGCTTCAAGGATTCAGAATCTATTAGCAGGTTACAATGTTTGCTATCTGGCAATAGGTCAGCTGGGACATGCTCTCCATCTCTGAACATTATGACCTTAGAGTGGTTATGCCTACATAGCCTCTGAGTCCAAGACGGGGCATAAAAGGGAAAAGAGAGAGGAGAAGGAGGGAAAAAAGGGAAAGGAGGAAAAAGAAAAAAATAAAGAAAAATAGAAAAAGAAAAACAGAAAGAAAAAAGTGCACACAAAAAAAGAGAGAAAGAACAAAGAAAAAGAAATAGAAGAAGGAGAGAAAAGAGAAAAACAACCATCAGATAAAGCAACCAAATGAGATAATCAAACAAACCAATACCACCACCAGCCTCCTTCTCGGTCAGTTCGGCTGTCTCCGTCTATCACCCAGCAGCTGGCTCAGGGTGGAGGGTGGATAGTCTGGGGTTCCACATCTGCTATTATCTGCCAGGGTTTGTGCGCTGGGGGCACTGTTCTCTGAGGTCTCAAAGAGCAGCCCCAATGCAACACAGAGATCAGCCCCTGGTCTCAAGAGGCAGTTCTGCTGTCTCACAGTGGCCGCCCTGCAGTACTTCTCTGCCCAGGCATTAGAGAGTCTGCTTAGTTTCTCTGTCAGAAGGTATTGCTCCCTTCCCAGCAGTAACCAGTCTCCAGATCTCTGGTCCGGGTGGCAGGGCTCTGGAATCTCATCCAGGCTCAGGGTGGGCTCTCCTCACTGCTTCTTTGGGAGTCTGCCTCGGGTTCCCTTCCTGCATTCCCTCTGCAGCCCTCACTGCCAGTGTTCAGCTCACTCCAGCAGATCTTCCCAGGAAAAGCTCCCACATTGTCCACTGCTAGGTTTCCTGTTGTGATTGCATGCTTTAGTGTTTGACCCAGTGTGGGGGGCATCAGTCTCTCTGGTATCGTGCACTTGAAGTATCCTGTCTGAGCAAACAATGAGGTTGGTTTCACAGGCATGCAGAGATCACCCCTCATTATCAGGATACAGGCTGCTCAGGATGCAGGCAGCTCAAAAATTGGGCAAGATAAAGCAGGTTTCTGCCCAGTCTTGGGACAGAGAAAATGGTAGTAATCGATGCCTCCACCCAGCTCAACTCAGTTCCACATTTTCTCCCGGTCCTTTCTCCATGGTCCCTGCTGTCAGTGCCTGGCCAGTTGCCACAGATGGTGGTGTTGTGGAATTCAGAGCAGCAGCAATTGTAGCCATTTCTGCAGAGGGCAGGCCTGGGCACTTGATCCCAAGTCTCCCCTCCGTTGGATACTTGCTCACCCACTTGCACGAACAAATGGATGCAGATTAGTTTTTTTTATGCACTCAGGCATGCAGAGAATCTCACACAGTGACTGGATCTGACGCCATCTTGTCCCCCACCCACCTACCACATTTTCATTATAAACTGATTGGTTGGTTGATGGGCATTTAGGTTGATTCCACATCTTTGCTTGTGAATTGTGCTGCAATAAACATGAGGGTGCAAGTGTCTTTTTCAGGTAATGGCCAGAGGTCTTAATTGGTCTCAACTGGCTTTGGGCCATCTTCTCACTGCATCTTGTAACCACATTCCAGCCATGTAACTTCTGTCTTGAGAAACTCAGTCCTGCAGGATCCCTATCTAAAAAACCCTTACTGTTTTTGCCGGAAGTATTTCTCCTCTAAAAAGTACCTCTAATCCAACAGTCGAAGGTTTAGAGGAAAGTAGATACAAATTCTGCAAATGGGTTACTTAGAGTGACAGATAAAGGCAGACAATATTCTTTCCATCTTATAGTTTCAAGACCTATGTATTCTAGCTACTGAGGACAGAAAACCATAGACCGAATGATCATTCAATTTATAGATAGGAGTGCTTTTAGAATTCAAATGCAACCCATCATATTCTCCACTGAGACTCTTTCTTACCAACATGGAGTGAGATGCACAACACCTTGTGTTTTACGTTGGAGGGCTCACCTGATATAGTTGATCACCAGACTTCTAAAAACTTCACCAATGTACCATGCCCCTGAATCTTTGTTGATTTTATTTCCCAGTGTTTGGCATGCACAAGTCTTACAAGGCATCTATAGTTTTTGACACTTCCTTACCAAGTACACTTTTTTTGACACCACTCAACAAGAACAATTGGCATAATATGTTTACTATAGTAAACTAGTATAATGTTCTGCAGATTACCAAAGGAATCTAGGTCTCTACAGACAATATTGTAGTAGAGAGGCCAAGAGTTAAAATTTCTGAGGCAAGATGATGAAAATAGATTGCTGTTCTTCTCATGTACAAGTAAAGTTTCTTTTGATTCGCCTTATTGATGGGCATTAAGGAGAATGTATCCAACAGACCAATAGTCATAACAAGGACCAGAGACTGTTATGATTCGTTCTATTAAAGATACTGCATCTATGTGGGACAGAGGCTGCAATTAGGACCACTGCTTAGTTACATTTATGGTTGTCACCTGCTTATATAGGTAAATGAAATGGGGATATGAGAAGATCTGCTACCTCTTCAACCTTTATGGTGGAACCAATCTTTAAAATTCCTCCCACTTGAAAAAATATTTTTTGTTTACTATATTGGTGGAAGCAGGAAGGTATATTTTGGAAAACTTTCCTTGACCTTTTTCTGCCTAATGATTCTCATACCATGTTTCTGGGAATCATGGCAGAGTTCTGCCAACAACTAAATATAACTTCTCAAATTAAGCTTTTGAGATCCAGGGAAATGGCCATGGAATTGGTCTATAGACCTACTGTAAACCTCCACAAAACTCTACTTTACCACAAGGCAAAATAAGCCCATATGGGTAAGCCCTAATTCAATATGACTTGCATTGTTATAATAATGAGAAAACTAGAGCATAAATTTGTATAGACAGAGGAAGACCATGTGAAGACAGAGAGAAAAGATAGCCATTTGCAAGTCAAGGAGGAGACCTCAGTATAAATCCATCCTTATGACACCATGGTCTTGGACCATAGCCTCTAAAACTATGAGGAATTAAATGTGTAATCCACCCACCCAGTCTGTGGTACTTTGCGAGGACAGACCTAGAAAACGAATACATCATCCTTCTACTTTCTTGCTCAATTTTTTCCAGCTCATACAAATAAAGTAAATACACTAGTTGTCTGAACAAATATTTGAAACCTCTAAATACCATGATATGTCAGCCATCAACACAGATGACTTCAGATAAAACCACTCAGATTGCCACTTGTGTCTTGCTGTTCATTAGGGTAATTATTTCCATCTCGACTCTGATAGTTAACTGCTGACATCTGGCTTCTATTATTCTATGTCAGCATCTTCTATTATCCCTATCATCTTATGAAAGATAGCCACTACCAAACTTCTCTAACATAACAGCATCTGTGCAACTCTTATTGCCTTTGTAAAGGGGATATCATCTATGATATCCTAAGTGAAGTGTTCTTCATCCTCACATAATTAATCACAATCACTTGTAACATTCACTATCCCAAGTCTTCTAAATCTTCCTCAAATGTTTCCCAAGGCAGTTCCAATATCTTCACTTCATTTACTATAGGTCATCCTCATGTTTAAATATTAAGGAGCCATCCTAGCAGTGTAATAGGACTATCTCCAAGTACCCCCTATAAGGATGTTGAAACCTGAGTTATGGAAAAGCACTTAATGTTAATAAACTTTCCTCTTTACAGACTTATGTTCCACCTACCCTCATGTTCTTTCACACTTCAGATCCACTCCCACATATGTTTTCCATTTTTTGCCAATATACATTAGCTAGAATTTGCAATTCCTCTCTTGTATAATCTGTTTCTTTTTGGAGCAAGGACTGTATTTATTCACTTAAGCTCTATTAAGACGTGACCCTGCTTATCATCTGAAGGCAATGAGGGTGGGGTAACAAGTTGGCATCATAATACAGGGTATCTACCTTTTCAGAGCTATATTTTTCCAGAGCACCCAGTTTTGATGAGCCAGCTCTTTAACAGCAATGAAGGAGGGCCAGGTTATGCTGCTCTGTGTACTACAAGATATCTGTGAATTTAATATTCTTAGGTTATTCCATATAAATATCTCCATCCTAGACTTATGGCTTTCACTCTTTCTCTGTTAGAACTCAGATTTTGACATAGAGAGATATTTAGATTTTTAAAAAATGGTTGTAGTTCTGTCATCATTACAATTGAAACCTGTGCCTAATTTTTAGCACAGTCTACTGAAGTTCAAGAAGATGTGGGTTGTCACTAGTTATGTTTTTCAAAAACAGATACTAAGATGGAGTTTGGGAGGTGAAAGTTACTTATTTTGGATCAACATCTGTGAAAGGAATGGGTTGGCAGTACTGGACAGAGAAAGAAATTAAAAGTGATACAAACCTGACATAGCCTCACCTAATACAGCAAGAAACACTGCAACAGTTATTTTCCATCAGAGTTATAGCCAACAAGCAAAAATATTTTGTTTTTTGTATTTCTGTCTCACACCGTCATATTATATAGGTTGCCTTGAGAATAGCATCGCTATGGGTAAAGGATTTTTTTTTCAGCTGGGGCAAACCCTAAGGAAACTGATAGATAGAAGACGTCTGCAATTCATACTTCCTGTAGCTGGAAAGCACATCTCTATGTTTTCCACAGAAGTCTGTTTAGACAAACATGTAGAGTACCTCTGGATTTCATATCATGCTTCAGGTTGATAGTTGGATAATCTGATCATGTCATTTTCTTTTTTTCAAGCTTTTCCAAAGCAATTTTTAAAAGACAAACAATGCTAGGCATGGTGGTTCATGCCTGTAATCCCAACATTTTGGGAGGCAGAGGCAAGAAGATTGCCTGAGCCCAGGGGTTCAAGACCAGCTGGGCAACTTGGCAAGACCTCATCTCTACAATAAATAAAAATATTAGCAGGTGTGGTAGCACCTGACTGTAGTCCCAGCTATTTGGAAGGCTGAGGTGGAAGGATCACCTGAGCCAAGCAAATGGAGGCTGTGGTGACCATGAGGCTGTCACTGCACTCCAGTCTGGATGACACAGTGAGACTCCAACTCAAAAAAAAAAAAGTCAACCAACTTCATAATTCATATAATTACCAGTATTTTCATATTATTCAACTGCTACAGATACAATAAAACCCACTGCTTCTTCATTCCAATTCACCTCCAAATGAGAGTGTTATCCATTGTGATGCAACATTGTATCAGTGGTCATCAGTACCCCAATAATATTAGCAATAGGCTTCCTACTGTTATCTTCATAAGCCCATCCTAATACTCCAGATTCTTCAAGAAATAGCCAGAGACAATTATTTACGTACAGATAGTGTATTTGAATGTTAACCCAGAAAACAGAGTTAATAAACAGGGAGAATGAAGAAAGAAAAAAGGAAAAGCTTTTCTTAAAAGATCTAGCTTGCCTGAGCCCATGGGTTCGAGACCAGCCCAGGCAGCTTGGCAAGACCTCATCTCTACAATAAATAAAAAATTAGCCAGGCTTGGTAGTGCACGCCTATAGTTCCAACTACCTGGAAGGCTAAGGTGGAAGGATTGCCTGAACCCAGCAGGTCGATGCTGGGGTTGCCGTGAATGTCCCACTGCACTCCAGCCTGGGCGACAGAGTGAACTCCAACTAAAAAAAAAAATCTATCATTGACTTAGCCATTGCTATGAGAAATTGGTATATGTCCCAAAATTTTTCTGAATTTTCATCAGGAGATGAAAGGAAGAACCATACTCTCACTGCCTCTGTCTACCACTGATCAAGGGTGACCTGAAGGGTATTTACTGAACACGTTTTCAGATTATATAATCTTGAGAGCCAAGTGTGTTCTGTAAGCATTCCACATGGTGGCATCACAGAAGCTCCTGGGGCTGTAATTAATAAGTATTTAGTATGGGCTCAGATGGGGGCTATCAAGTTTTACCTGCAAGGCTGTCAAAGTCATTGTGTAAATGGTTACCCTAAGAGTGGCTAGAGCAAAAGGTAAAGCCAAGATAGTTTGAAATGATACATAAGAGGCAATCATACAGATTCAATGCAATACCCATTAAATTACCAACATTATTCTTCTCAAATCAGGAAATGACAATACAGAAATTCATATGGAAACATAAACAACCATGAATAGCCAAAACAATCCTCAACAAAAGAAACAAAGTGGGAGGTATCACACTTCTAGACTTTAAACTTTACTGTAAGGTTACAATGATCAAAACAGCCTGGTATTGGTACAATAATAGGCTTATGGATCAATAGAACAGGAGAGATTCCAGAAGCAGAAGCTCAATTTCTGAACCAACTCATCTTTGACAAACCCTCCACCAAAAAGGGGAGAGGAGAACCTATTCAGCAAATGGTAATGATAAAATTGACTGACCACATGCAAAAGATTAAACAGGACCCTTACCTATCATCATACACAAAAATCAACCCTAAATGGATCAAAGACCTAAATGTGTAACCTAAACGATAAGAACCTTAGAAAATGCAAAGACAACCTTATGAAAATTGGAACTGACAACCAATTCCTGATCAAAACCCCAAGTGCCCATGCCATAAGAGATAAGACAGACAAGTGGGACGTCATCAAACTGAGAAGCTTCTGCAAAGTTCAAGAAACCATCAAGAAAGCGGGGAGACAGCCCACAGAATGGGAAAAGATATTTGTTGACTGTATGTCTGACAAAGACCTAACATCCAGGAACTACAAGAAACTCAAATATGCCAAAAGGAAAAAAACAAACAGCCCCATTAAAAAGTGGGCAAGCTGGGCTCAGTGACTCAGACTATAATCCTGCGTCTTTGGGAGGCTGAGGTGAGTGGACTGCCTGAGCCCACGGGTTCGAGACCCACCTGGGCAACTTGGCGAGACCTCATCTCTACAGTAAATCAAAAAAACCAGCTGGGCATGGTAGGGCGCTCCTGTAGTTCCAGCTACTTGGAGGGCTGAGGCGGAAGGATTGCCGGAGCCCAGCAGGTCGAGGCTGCGGTGGCCAGGAGCGGCCATCGCACTCCAGTCTGGGCGACAGAGTGAGACTCCAACTCAAAAAAAAAAAAAAAAAAGGGGGCAAAAGACAAGAATAGGCACTTCTCAAAAGAAGACATCTGAACAGCCAATAGACACATGAAAAAGTTCTAAACCTCAGTAATCATCAGAGAAATGCAAATCAAAACCACACTGAGATAAAACCTAACCCCAGTAAGAATGGCCGCCATTAATAAAGCAAGTAACAACAGATTCTAGCGAGGATGTGGAGAAAAAGGAACACTTCTACACTGCTGGTGGGAATGCAAACTAGTACAACCTCTTTGGAAACAGTGTGGCAATTTCTAAAAGAACTAGAAATTGATCCTCCATATGACCCAGCAATCCCCCTACTGGGAACATACCCAGAGGAACTCAAATCATTCTTAAAAAAAGATACTTGAACACCCATGTTCATTACAGCATTATTCGCAATAGCAAAAATATAAAACCAATTGTGCTGCCCATCAAAACTAGACTGGATAAAAAAACTGTGGTGCACATACACAATGGAATATTACACAGCCATAAAGAAGGACAAACATGAACTTCACAGCAACTTGGATGGATTTGGAGTTTATCATACTCAGTGATCTATCACAGAAACAAACAACAGAGTACCACATGTTCTCGTTCATAAACGGACCCTAAATATTTGCCATAATACTGTAAGAAAGAGATTGGCAGGAGCGGGATACTGCCAGGGTGGGTTGGGGGGCACATAACATCAATAAGTGTACCTGATCTCAAACCAGGCAAAGGGAGGCTCAAACTTTACCTGTATTATGGCCACTTATATACCTAATCCTGAATTGTAACCCACATCTTTAAAATAAAAAAGTAAAGTAAAAATTTTAAAGAGGCAATCAATACACATACCCATGGTGCAAACAGTGGAGGACAGGTCCCAACTAGGAATAACTGACATAAATTTCCAGGAAATAAGTGGGATCCAAAGAAACTGGGGATTGTGAATATTGGAGTCTGAAGTAAGATCTAAAATTAGAATATTTAGAACCTAAAAAAAATGTTTTCCATCTCTGCCTTAGTCTGTAGTTTGATTCTATGTATCACAGTGAGATAAAAATTGCAAAATACCAAGTGAGAGAAAACAAGTTAAAGGTTTATTATTAAATACAATTAAGAACAATGTGCAAACTTTATTCACATTACTTTTATTTCTGTAATGAAGATGAAATTCTATAATAATACACACAGCACTGGACCTCAGAATTCCCCTGACTTTCTTGTCACTGAGAATGGATCTAGAAGGATTTTCAACCAGCCCACAGCCAAATTTCTGAGTTTACTAGAAGGAAGAGACCAAAGTGTGGAGATTCTTTTTATTACCTTTTGGGCTCCAAATTTTGGATCCAAGCAGAAATCCAATCCTAACTTTCTTTCATTCTCCTTAGTATATAAATAAGTCTCTTTCCAATTTATTTACAGTGCATCAATGTTTGATAACATTTTGAATTATATACCATGTTCATAGACCACCTATTCATCATGCTTAATTAATATTTAATAGAAACAAAGCAACAGGCCTGCTAAACCAAAAGACTCCAAACTGGATAGGTGCGTGTGTGGTGGGGGTGGGGAACAGGGTCCAGCCCTCTACTCTTAATAAAAATATGCAGTTCATCTTTCAGGAAGGGGTAGGTAGACCTTGCAGCGATGTGTGATGGTCATAATATATTGACACCATTCATTTACTTTGAAATGAAAATTATTTTATGTGTGTGATGGTCATAATATATTGACACCATTCATTTACTTTGAAATGAAAATTATTTTATGTGGAATCTGGGGTCCTGGGCCCATATAGGAGATTTTCTCTGGGTGGCCTCTATAACACAGGAGAACACTGGCTACAGAAGAAAGGACAAAGATTCAGACAAGGTTGAGATGCTTAATCTCTTTACCCAACTGGTAAGATCAAGTTAGCAACTCCTGATAGCAGACACTGAAGAACCACAAAGAAGAAATATGGGGTTTAAAGTCAAATTGTGCTAAACTTCCAATGTTTCAAAATGTTCAGCAATGTCCAAGACAACCATTGCCATCATATCTCAGTCAGATTCCTTGAGTGGCTGAGGCTTCTATCATCACAAAGCTAAATAAACAAGGGAAGAGGAAAACTTGGAGACCTAATATATCGAAGACATTATAAACAACAACAAAAAATAGATAAAAATGGCTACGACTAGGGAGGCAAAATTTGGGATTGAAACTTTATTTTTCACTCTATATTCTCAATTTTCACTTTGATTACAGTTTTTTTTAAACCACAGATTAACAATCTAAAACTTATAATTAAATGGTTTAAAAAATACTGAATTATAAATGGAAAAATTCCACAGTGCTATGGGAAAACAAATCAATGGCCAATGAACATAGAAAATACAAGTGAAGCCAATGAACACAGAAATACAAGTTGGAGGATCAAACTTCACCTGTGTGCAGCCTACTTGTTTAGTTAATCCTCACTTGTATTTCATATCTGTATAATACCATAAAATTTTATTATTTATTGACTCATTAAACAAATGCAAATTAAAAGTGGTAACAAAAATATGAGTTAGCGTGAGCCTCACAGGAACATCCAAATTACTCCTCACTGCCCTTATCTTCTGACAGTTGACACTGAGCCTTCAGTGACAAGCCAGCGCTCTGACTGCTGAGAGGCGGGCCAAGCAGGCTATACTTTCAGTTTGCTAGAAAGACTATTTTAAGAGTCCTTTATGTTTTTCATTCTCTCAAGAGTTAATTTGTCACTCTGAAACTTTTCTTTCACTTGCTTTCATTTGTAACTTTTAGCAAAACCAATGCATATATATATTTTATGAAGGTGAGGTTGGGAGGAGATAATGTGAATTCCATCTCTAAAAAAGTGAGAGTCAGGGGTTATTGCATTTCAGAGATTATCACATGAATTTGCAGCCTTTGGGTTAGGATGTATCTCTGGAAAACTGGAATTCTCTCTCTCTCTCTCTCTCTCTCTCTCTCTCTCTCTCTCTCTCTCTCTCTCTCTCCACTGCAAAATACAACTTAGAAAAGTAACTTATGGCCTGCTTAAAATTCTACTCATGTTGACAGCATACAGGACTATCAGCAGAAGAGGTCTCTAGGTACCTCACATACCAGAAGCAAGACCATATTACTTTGGTGACAGATTTTATATGTGGACTATTGCTTAGAGCAAGGGGGATTTTAAAAGACTCCAAAGACTTCGTGTGAAATGTATGCATCTGTCTATCAACTTTCATGCCAAAGGGAAATAAACAAGTGAAATACCACAGTTAATAAGACAAAACTGTCAAAACTAAACAAGCATCTGCAGAAATTATAGTCTCTGAAGAAGCAGTAGCAACATAACTGCTCAGCTGACAAGAAAAGGATATGTTTCTGCTGATAACACTAATAGCTTTTTCACATTGATTTCATTCTGCTTGCATCCTTAACGTATGTGAAATGTTAAACAGAATCAATGCTTAGAAAACAAAGAAGTCTTGAAAATAAAACTCAGAGATCCAAATTTTACAAGCTGGGAGACTTGGCTTCTTCTCTCAGCCTTTCCACCCTTGGAGGCTGCTTTGGGAAATGTTCATCTGCATGTTGTCCTGGGCATGAAGGGAGTGTGGCCCAACAGAATCCAACGTGAGTATCTTTAGTTATCTTGTTATCATAAGCCGTTCAATATCTATATAATTTTTTCTTCTTGATATTTTTGGATTCACTGGCTTGACAGATTTCTCTCACAAATGTTGGCCAGAAAATGTCCTGGTATCTCAATGCCAGAAAAAGATCCTGACCTCATTTCTTTCCCAGTCAGAAAAATTGGCCAAGAAGATCAAATCACAATAGTCCTAAATTTTTTTTTTTTTAATGAAAACAGATTGTCTGATCTCTATACCATAAGCTTTCCCTCAATCACTCCTAGAGCTATGCTTATGGAAATAATGAGTTTATAACATTTTAAATTACAGGCATGCTGTCACTGAAAATTATACTTACTAACGCTTGTAATAACATGGAAAAATACTTGTCAACAAGATTAATAAGAAGCAATATCAAATATTACATAAGATATTATCCCAACTTTTGAAACTAGTTTTTCTGGATGATAAGAACTTGCCGATTTTTTGCTTGTTTGTTTTCTGAACCAATCTATCTGATTTCTCTAGTCTTTCAAATAAATAAAAACTTTCTCATTAAGAATGTAATTTTTAAAAAATTTACTGAACTTTTAAGTACAAGCAGAAAGAAATTTATTTTAAAGTTAAATTTACATACTCAGAGGAAATTTCTGGGAGACAAATTTCTAATTAGAACAAATAAACACTGAATTAAAAAGAAAATTCTGCAATTGAATTTTCCCCTTTCCCTAAAATTAGATCCACCAGCATGAACCATGGTACTGGGCAGAATCTGAAGTCCTGGGCAACCACCATGTTGCATAATAACCTATCAAATATTAACATCACTGATAAGAATTATTTAACTGTTTTGACTAAAGAATCAACTATTAGCAAAATATCACATGCAGATGTCTTTAATCTGATTATTGATTCTCTGAGCATATAGACCTACATTTCAATCTACTTTTATTTTCTCACCTGAGAGAAAACACAGAATCAAAGTATTTTTGGAAGGGACCCTTCCCAAGATTCCTCTTTCACCAGCTCACTGTAAAGTATACCACATGAAACTTCTATTTCTGAGTTGATAATTCGTACTCCCGTAAAATGCAAATGAGTATAGATATTTGGTAGGTTATTGGTTTTCTTATACATGAGTCCTAGTGCAGTTTTCAGGAAAAGGTGAGGAGGTAAACTCAAAATGATAAGGATAGGATTAAGTAATTATATCTAAAAAGATGGGTCATTTTTTAGTTTAGGAAAGAAAATGAGATATGTAGAGAATGCTGAACAAAAGTAGGAGGTAGAGAATTTTTATTTTTTATTCTTT
>NW_007250826.1:15064-47498 GCF_000164805.1 Carlito syrichta
AAGGTCAATTTCTAGTTCTTTCAGAAATCACCACACTGTCTTCCAAAGAGGTTGCACTAGTTTGCATTCCCACCATCAGTGTAGAAGTGTTCCTTTGTCTCCACATCCTTGCCAGCATCTGCTGTTTGTTTTATTAATGATGGCCATTCTTTCTGGGATTAGGTTTTATCTCAATGTGGTTTTGATTTGCATTTCTCTGATGATGAATGAGGCTGAGCACTTTTTCATTTGTCTGTTGGTTGCCCACATATCTTCTTTTGAGAAGTGTCTTTTCATGTCTTTTACCCACTTTTTAATGAGACTGCTTGTTTTTCCTTTTGGTGTGTTTGAGTTCATTATAGTTACTAGATATTAGGCCTTTGTTAGATATACAGTTGGCAAATATGTTTTCCCATTCTGTGGACTGTCTCCCTGATCTCTTTTTTTTTTTTTTTTGAGTTGGAGTCTCACTCTGTCGCCCAGACTGGAGTGCAGTGGCCGCTCCCGGCCACCGCACCCTCGGCCTGCTGGGCTCCAGCGATCCTTCTGCCTCAGTCTTCCGAGTAGCCGGAATTACAGGCATGCGCCACCACGCCCGGCTGATTTTTTAATTTATTGTAGAGATGAGGTCTCACTGCCCAGGCGGGTCTCGAACCCGTGGGCTCAGGCAATTCACTCACCTCAGCCTCCCAAAGGCACGGGATTACAGGCTGAGCCACCGAGCCTGGCGCTCCCTGATCTCTTGATGGTTTCTTTTGCTTTGCAGAAGTTCGTTAGTTTGATGAGGTCTCACTTGTCTGTCTTATTTCTTAAGGTATGGGTACTTAGGGTTCTGAATAGGAATTGGTAGCCAGTTCCAATTTCCATAAGGGTGTCTCCTGCATTTTCACATAGTTTGAGACTTTACATTTAGGTCTTTGATCCATTTAGAGTTAATTATTGCTTATGGTGATAGGCAGGGATCCTGTTTCAATATTCTGTGTGTGATCTGCCAGTTTTCCCAGCGCCATTTATTGAATAGGTTCTCCTCTCCCCAGAGGTCATTGTTGGAGGCTTTGTCAAAGATGAGTTCTGTGAGAAATTGAGACTTTGCTTCTGGAATCTCTATCCTGTTCCATTGATCTCTGTGCCTGTTCTTGTACCAATACCAGGCTGTTTTGATTACTGTACCCTTATAATAAAGTTTGAAGTCTGGAAGTATGATACATCCTGCTTTGTTTCTTTTGCTAAAGATTGTTTTGACTATTCATGGTTGTTTATGTTTCCATATAAATTTCTGTATTGTCATTTCTAGGTCTGAGAAGAATGACGTTGGTAACTTGATGGGTAATGTGTTGAATCTGTAGATTGCCTTTGGTAGGATGGATATTTTAACAACGCTGATTCTTCCTATCTATTAGCATGGAATATTTTCCCATTTGTATGTGTCTTCTTGGATTTCTTTGAGCAGTGTGTTGTAGTTCTCATTGTAAAGGCTTTCACTTTCTCTGGTTAGAAAGATGCCAAGGTATTTCTTCTTCTTTTTTTTTGGTGGCTATTGTGATTGGGATTGAGCTTTTAATATGGGTCTCTACCTGCTTGTTGTTTGTGTAAAGAAATGCAACCGTCTTTTGCACATTTATTTTGTACCCTGAGACTTTGCCAAAGTCCTTTATTAGTGCAAGTAGGTTTTTGACAGATTTTCTTGGGTTTTCAAGGTATAGGATCATATCATCAGCAAAGAGAGATACTTAAATTCCTCTTTTCCTATTTGAATACCCCTGATTTCCTTTTCTTGTCTAATTTCCTTAGCTAGGGCTTCCAACACAGTGTTGAACAAGAGAGGTGAGAATGGGCAGCCTTGTCTCATTTCAGTTTTCAGGAGAAATGTTTCTAGTTTTTGTCCATTCAGCAATATGTTAGCTGTGGGTTTATCGTAAATGGCATTTGCTTACTATTTTGAGGTATGTTCCTTCTATACCTAGGTGTTCAAGGGTTCTGATCAAGAAGGGATGCTGGATTTCATCAGAAGTTTTTTCTGCATCTAACGTTATAATCATGTGGTTCTTATTTTTACATCTGTTAATGTATTTAATTACATTTACGTTCTTGCAAATGTTGAACCAGCCATGCATCCTGAGGATGAAGCCTACTTGGTCATGGTGGATGACTTTTGAGATTTTTTTTTTTTGGATCCAATTTGCTAGAGTCTTATTGAGGATTTTTGCATCTATATTCAAAAGGGATATTGGCCTGTAGTTCTCTTTCTTTGTTGAATCTTTATCCAGTTTGGGTATCAATGTGATGTTAGCTTTGTAAAATGATTTAGGGAGAATTCCAACCTTGTCAGTTGCCTGGAATACTTTCATTAGGATTGGTATCATCTTCTCCTTGTGCATTTTGTATAATTCTGCTGGAAGGTCATTCAGTCCAGGGCTTTTTTTATAGATAGTTTTCGTATGACAGAGTCAATTTCCTGGGATGTTATTGGTCTATTTAGTGTCTCAATGTCTTCTTTTTTCAACCTGGGTAGGTTGTATGATGTCAGAAAATCCTCCATTTCATTTAGGTTGTCAAGTTGGTTTCCATACAGATGTACACAGTAATCTCTGATAATCTTTTGTAATTTTTCAGGGTCAGTTGTGATTTGATCTTTTGTATTTCTGATTGTGGTTTATTTGGGCTTTTTCTCTCTTTTTCTTGGTCATTCTGGCTAGGGGTCCATCAATCTTGCTAATTCTTTCAAATAAATAGCTTTTTATTTTGTTGATGTTTTCTATGACATTTTTGTCTTTTATGTCCTGTATTTGGGCTCTTATTTTTGTGATTTGGATTCTTCTGCTAAAGTTGTGGTTTTGGTGGTATTCTCTTCCCAGCTCCCTTAGGTAATTTGCTAGACTCTCCACTTGTGATATTTCAGTTTTCTTGATGTATGCTTGTAGAGATGTAAATTCCCCTCTTAGAACCATTTTCATGGCAACCCAGAGTTTTTAGTAGGATGTTTTTTCATTTTCATTAGTTTCCAAGAATCGTTTAATTTCTATTTTGATTTCAGCGTTGACCCAGTAGTTGCTCAGCATGATGCTGTTTAGTGTCCATGTCTTTGTGGGCTTTGGGGAAATGTTGTTGGTTTTGATATTTATTTTTATTCCACTGTGGTCTGAGAATGTGCATGGCAAGATTTTAACCTTATAAAATGTGCTTATGGTTGATTTATGGCCAAGGATATGATCAATTTTGGAGTATTTTCCATGTGGTGATGAGTAGAATGTATATTCTATGGTTGTTCAATGGAATAACCTGTAGGTATCTATTAAGTTCATTTGGTCAAGTGTCAGGTTTTGGTTCTGGATCTCCTTGTTGCTTTTTACCTTGATGATCTATCTAGGGCTATTTTGGGGTATTCAAGTCCCCTGCTTTAATAGTGTTAGAGCCAATATCTTTCTTTAGTTTATTTGGTAGTTTCTTTGTAAATGCTGGTTCTCCTGTGTTGGGTGCGTATATGTCTAGAATGGATATTTCTTGTTGATGGATTGAACCTTTTATCATTATGCAGTGTCCTTTTGCATCCTTTTAAATTTCTGATAGCTTAAAGGTTGTTTTATCTGATACTAAGATCACAACTCCTGCTTTCTTTTTGATCCATTTGCTTGGAGACTCTTTTCCATCCTTTAACTTTGAGTTTGTGTGTATCCCTTATAGTGAGATGAGTCTCCTGGATGCAGCAAATAATTGGATCATGGTTTCTTATCCAGTTTGCCACTCTGAATCTTTTCAGTGGTGCATTTAGTCCATTCACTTTCAAGATGATTATTGAAATGTGATTGCTTATCTTTGTCATGAGATTCTTATAAGGTTTTTTTTTTTTTTTTTTTTGCTTGTTTTCTCTTGACTTTGGGGTTGATGTATGTGTGTGTTTTCAAATTTCTTACTGGGCTGTATTCTCTGTTGGTTTTGTGCTCTGCTGTTCTCTTGGGAATTGTGTGGTCATTCTTTTTTTTCTTTCTTCTATGCTTAATACCTTTTTAAGGGTCTCCTTTAGAGCTGGTCTTGATGCTGCTTAATCACTTAGGGATTAGATGTCTGGGGAGGATTTTAATTCTCCATCACTGATGGAGCTGAGTTTGGCTGGATAGGATATTCTTGGTTGAAATTGTTTATCTTTGAGGACTTTGAATATAGTGCTCCAGTCCCTTCTTCCTTGTAGTGTTTCTGCTGATAGATCTGCTGCTATTCTGATTGGTTTTCCCCAGTAGGTAGTCTGACCTTTCTCTTTGTTGCCTTTAGGATTTTTTCTTTTGTGCCTACTTTGTGTAGGAGAATTACTATGTGTCTAGTGGTTCATCTTCACATTTGATGTCTTGTGGGAGTTCTCTGTATCTCTTATGCTTGACTGGTTGCATCTCTGGTGAGATGGGGAAAGTTTTCTTAGATTACCTCCTGGAATACTTGCTCCAAATTGTTTTCCATTTCCCTTTCTTCTTCTGGGATGCCAATCGGGCATCGATTCAGCCTCTTGATAATCGCACATCTCTTGTATGCTTTGTTCTTTCTTTCTATGTTTTTCACTGATTGGATTAATTCCATGTTCTGGTCTTCAAGTTCTGTGATTCTTTCTTCAGCTAGATTAATTCTGCTTTCCATGCTTGTCATCTTGTTATTTATTTCTTGGATGAAATGTTTTGTTGCCAAAATCTCTGTTACAAGTTCTTTCAGTGTTGCATCTTGTCTTTCTTGAGTCTTCTTCACTCTTTCCATCCATTCCCTAATCCCTGTTGTGTTCTGGGCACCAAGGTCTGATTTTTCACGAGTTTTGTCTTTGGAGCACTTGAAACTGTCTGTGGTCTTCCTTTAGTTTTTTCCTCATTTGTGACAGATCTCTTGTTTTTCTCTTTAGTTCTGTTACTCAGTGTCAGTAGGAGAGGTTTTCCCTTCTGATGTTTGCTCATTCCTCTATTCTTCCCTGATCTGGACTCTCAATGTGTTCTATTCTGAAATGGGATGGTGGATGGGAAGCTTTGTTGTCTCTTGTAATGTTTGGAATTTGAATAAACTGGGCAATGGGGCACTAAGATTCAGGAACTGCTTACAAAGTACAATGCTCACTTATTGTGATATATGTTCCCTGAGACTCACTCCCTACCACCACTCTACATGATGCCACAAAGCAGAAACCAATGCAAAAAAACAATTGAACACACACACACAGACATACACCACCACCATCCCCCCCCAAAAAAAACTGGAATAAAAACACGGTGTAACAAAACAAACAGGAGAAAAAAAAACAAGAAAACTAAACTCACACACACACACACACACACACACACACACATGCCTAGCACATAGTGAATAGAGAAGAAAAACAAAAAGACTGGGGGGGGGGGGGGAATCAAACCCTCACACATATATTGACACATACCTTAAACTGCAAAAAGCGAAAATTAAAAAACCCAGAAGAGCAAAAACAAACCAACAACAAGAACAAAATTGAAAGATGAACACTCAATCATTCACATAAACACATAAACAGAAAACGACACATAAAAGAAAGAAATAGAAAAAGAAAAAAAAATTGGTGGGGGATGCAGACCAAACCCTCACATACACATTCATGCACGATGGAAAAATATTTTAAAAATTGACGACCGAACAGTCAAATAATTTTTAAAATTTTAAAAAAAGAAAAAAATCTAAAAAAAACACCCCTGCCCTCTTGTGGCAGGCTGGATAAGTGTTCCTCTAATCAGGTCTTCTGCAGAGCCACCCCTCTCACTCTCTCCTCAGTGTCTGGAACAGGAAAGGAGGAGGGGCAGTGGAGCTGAGTGGGACTGCAGTCCTCCCCTCCCACTCGTATGGTTGGGAGATCTCCTCCGGTGGGGAGGTGTGGGATTGTCTCTTCCCAGGTATGTACTCGCAGGGGTGCCGCAGCCAGGCCTATCCTGGAGTGGAGTTCTCCTATTATGACTGATGTCCCGGCTCTGTCTGAGTTTGTCCCTCTCAGTTGTGACCCAACTACGTGGGTCTGACATTCAGAGGATTGCTCGGGTGGAAGGGCTTGGGTCAGCCCCAGACTCACCACTGATCTCTTGGGAGTCCTTCCTCATCCTCCTCTGGCCACACCCTTTGTCCCGTGGCTGGATTTGGGTAGGGGGTGGGTGCCTGGAACTCAGTACTCATCAGGTCCCTCCGAAGTTTGCGCTTTCAGGATATTCTCTCTGGATCATGATCAATCCCTGAGTAGTTGAGCCAGCAGTCACAGAGATGGGGTCCTTTGCTCCATGGTGAACAAGTCGGAGCACCTTCCTGTCCCATCTTCAAGATGGTGGTGGGATGCCTCTCTTGTCCTCTTCTGAGGGACTTTTCCTCTCCCTCCGCAGCCTTCCTGCCAGTACCCTGCCAGGTGCTGAAGTGGTGAGGCAAAACCTGGAGTTGGCAGTCTCTCCTGCCAATGATGAGGGAGAGCCTGGGGCGATAGTCTCTCTCCTCTGCTTTTCACAGGAAAACTTTTGTCCATTTTTTAAAAAATGGTGCTTGGTTTTTGAAAACTGGGAAGGGCCAGGGACCAAGAAAAGAAGTTGCAGCATCAGCTATTGCACCAGGGGCCTGGCCACTTGCTCTCAAGCCTCCATTTAGCAGTCTGTCCCAGCATTTTCTTCCCAGGAAGGGTTTTGCTGATTTAAAAAAAAGAAAATGGCACTTGGCTTCTGTATCCCGGGAATCACTAGGGTCCAAGCACAGCAGCTGTGGCACCAGCCACTGCACCAGGAGATCCCTGGTCACTAGCTCCCTAGATCTCATTCAATCAGCTACTCACATGCCCGCTTGCTCACCAGCACATACCCCAAATTTTCCATACACTTACTCACTCACACTGGTTCTCACATAGTCTGATGGGCTCAGTCACATCTTCCAACCTCTCCCTTTTTTTTTGAGTTGGAGTCTCACTTCATCACCCAGACTGGAGTGCAGTGACACACTCACAGCCACCCCACCACTGACCTGCTGGGCTCTTGTGATCCTTCCCACCTCAGCCTTCCAAGTAGCCTGAACACAAGGCACATGCTACCATGCCCAGCTAATTTTTTTATTTATTGTAGCATTGAGGTCTTGCCACGAGGGGATTCAAAGCCAATCATTTTAGGGAATAAAGTAATACATTTTGGGCAGTGGTGGCCTTACTGTCAGAGTTTCCTGGTGATCATTCAGATGTAGTCAATCTATCCATATCAAAGTCCTATAAAGAAACAGAGAGTGCACTCAGTTGGAACTGAAGATAATTTTCAAAAGAGGTTACTTATAGAAGTAAAGATGCCAGTCGAGGTCCAGAGAAAGAAACTGCGCCAGTAATGAAACAGGGGAAGTTGATATGAAGGCTTGCTGATTACTAAAAATGATTGCCTACTTAAAAAGGTAAAATAGGACTCAAGTGGCTTAGAAGTAGAAAACACAGAAAGCAGCTGCTACCTCTTGGTGAATAATAAAGAAATTTAAAGAGGTATTTTGATACAGACAGAATTGTGTCTCCCCAGAATTCATATATCGAAGCCCCAAGTCCGAACGTGAGTGAATTTGAAGACAAAAACCTTCTTCGTTAATATTAAATGAAGAATTAATGTACTTGTAAGAAAAGACAGTGGATCCCACTGGCAATTTTCCTGCTGCTCACCCACTCCACTCCCACCTTGTACCATTCCCATGCACTTTTCTCTAAAAGGCCATGTGAGCACACAGAGAAGAGGTGGCCAACCCAAGGGGAAAGCTCTTACCAGGCACCCTGATCTTAAATGTCCAGCCTTTAGAACTGTGAGAAAACACAGTGTAGCCCACACAATCCATGGTGTTTTGTTATAGCGACCTGAAGAAACTAGCACAACTTTCCAAAGTTGAGATTCAGATATCTTTGTAGAGATTATGGCCACCACCACAAGCTGCCTGGACTAGAAGGGATGAGTTGCACCTGGTCTTTAGGAACACGCCACCAGGTAAGAGGAAAACTTGCCAGAAAGTGCTGGTCCACAGTAAGAGCCCAGTGGATTACGGAAAATCTTGCTAGAGGTTAGGGGTGAGCCAAAGCTGGTCCCTGCATGGCTGCAGAGGACACCGTCACCCTGCCTCCCACATGTTAATCGACTATGCCAAAATTATGCACAAGGAACAAAAAGGAGAGGCCCATTCCTTCTGTTATGGCCGTGAAGTGTACTTTTAGTACCCTCTTTTAACAATTTCATATTGAACAATCTGGCAAAGAAGAATGTTTTGCAGGTTTTATGTCTGGTATTACAAAGCAGGGATGTGGGGTTGTCAGGCAATACATTGGTAACTGAAAGAGAGACAAATAAGACATATTTAGGCACAGTGAGACTAGCAATAGTGGTAAGACCTACAACTCATAGGTCTGAAGAAGAGGTAGAAGAAATAATGTTACTCAAATCTCATAATTAACGAAGCCATCAAACTATAGTCCTAAAGAGAGTAAAGCCCTGATAAAAAAATTATAAATGCTGATGCAAGAAAACATACTCAAATATCTCTCTCCTACAACACTCTAATCTTCCTGTGACTACTATTGTCTGAATATACCTAGAAGCAAAAGAAAAAAAAAATCACGATGGTGTCATCTATATCCATCTTTAGCTTAAGTTTCCCAAGCACCATATCTTGAGTCAAAGCTTGGGGTGCAAATAGTTTATTTGGGAGAAGATCTCAGAAGAAGGGGATCAGAGGAGTGAGATATGGATGGGAAAGAAGTTAATAAAAGGTACAGTATGAAGAAAGGGTAAACTGGGCAAGTGATATTTCTGCAGTAACTCTGGAAGACAGTGTCGATTACTGTCCTGAGGACTGAAGGGGTTATCTACTAACTATAACTTCCATCAATCATAGTTAAAAATTGCCTCCCCCCCAAAAAAAAGAAACCAGTGAGATTCTTCATAAGCAAAAATAATGTCTGAAATTTAATGGTGTAATATCTTCAAACTGTTGAGATCAAATCATTGTTTACCTGGAATTCTATATCCTGTAAAGTATCATTCATGGGTAAGGACAAAATAAAGACTTTTTAAAAAACAAAAATTTAAAAGTTTTTACTCATGTTCAGTCTCTCAAATAATACACCTTCAAATAATAGGAAATTATCTTCAAATAATAGGAAATAAAACCTAAAAGGAGTTAATAAACAAATATAAATAAAAAACTGGTAAGTATATGGACAAATCTAAATGTATGTATGTGTGTGTGTACTTAACACATTATAGAGAAACTACCAAGCACTAGAAACAAAGAGAAAATTCTTAGTCAATAAAGAGTACATGTTTGTAATAGAATGTATATAAGATACAATACTGCATATGTAAAGTGTATTGTATATATATAGATACAGAGATAAACACACACACAAGTAATGTATAATAATAACCAACTAATATGGGGGAAAGTTAAAAGCCTAGGTTGAATGAAACACTGGAAAATAAAGACATAAGAGTATGGCGGAGATAGACTAGAAATAAAATTTTCTGAAGTTCTTAAACCATTTAAGTTAAGGATAAAAACATTTTTTAATTTTAGACTGTGTCATCAAGAATGCTTGATAAAATCTTTTTTAAAAGAGAAACTAAATAGATATTTTCTTTGTACTTTTTAGCATAGAACAGGACTTAAGTTATTTTATTTTAAATTAACAAAAACAATGTATATATTTATCATGTACAACATGTTATTTTGAAATATGCATACATTATGGAATGGCTGAATCAAATTAACATATGCTTTACCTCACATACTTATCATTTTTTGTGGTGAGAACCCTTAAAATTTATTTTCAGTGAAAATTTTAAGAACACAGTACATTTTTGTTAACTATAGTCACCATGTTCTACAAGAGATCTCTTTATCTTATTCCTCCTATCTAACTATAATTTTGTATCCTTTGCTGCGAATAATGCTGTAATGAACGTGAAAGTGCATATAAGTCTTCAACATAATTATTTCATTTTCTTTGAGTGTGTACCGGGTAATGGGGTTGCTGCATCTTATGATAGGTTTATTTTTAATTTTTTAGGAAACTCCATACTGTTTTCCATAATGGCTGTACTAATTTATATTTCCAAACAATAGTGTGCAAGGGTTCCTTTTTTTCCAAATCCTTGCTAACATTTGTTACTTTCTATCTTTTTTTATATAGTCATACTAGCAGGTGTGAGGTGATGTGTTTTTGTGGATTCAATTTGAATTTCCCTGATGACCAGTGATGTTGAACATTTTTAGTATACTTGTTGATCATTTGTATGTCTTCTTTTGAGAAAAATTCTTTCCCCACTTTCAAGTCAGGTTTTTTTTTTACTTTTGAATTTTTTGAGTTTCTTATATATTATGAATATTAGCCTTATAAAATATAAGATTTGTAAATATTTTCCCCCACTACCTAGGTTGTCACTTCATTATATCACTTTATTGGTTGTGCAGAAGCTTTTTGGTTTGATATAATCAAATTTGTCTGTTTTTGCTTTTTGCCTGTGTTATTTGAGTTCATGTTCAAAAAATATTCCTTAAAGCAATGTCATGAAGTTTTCCCCCTATATTTTCTTCAGGTAGCTTTATAGTTTTAGATCTTACATTTGTCTTTATTCCAATTGACTTTTGTAAACGATATGAGGAAGGTTCTAATTCATTCTTCGGCATGTGGATATCCAGTTTTCCCAACACTATTAAAGAGACAATCCTTTCTGCATTGTGTGTTATTGGTACCTTTGTGAAAATCAATTGACAGTAAATGCATAGCTTTATTTCTAGGTTCTTTATTCTGTTCCTTTGGTCTATGTGTCTGCTTTTATGCCAATATCATGCTGTTTTAATTATTATAGGTCTATAGTATGTTTTGAAGTCAGGTAGTATGATGCCTTCAGTTTTTCTCTTTTTGCCCAAGGATGCTTTGGCTATTTGGGTCTCTCGTGATTTCATATGAATTTTTAGAATCGTCTTTTTATGTGATAAAATCCTAAATGAAATTATTAAAAATATTAATAGAATGCATTGCTTCCCTTGATAAGAAAAAATAGAGTTGATGAAATTATAATGGCTTATTTATATCTCACTTATTCTTTTATTTTTCATTGTTTATGTAGATCTTGGCAAGTGAGGAAATTAAAGGGAAGATTTTATCAGGAATTATTCATTAAAAACCTATTTCTGATTTTACTGTGTTGGTAGGTGCTGGCTTGATTTAGTGGAGGACACAAGGAAATGTCTTTAACTGTATCACACTTACTTTCAACAAGGCTCAGAAAGTAATATGACTGAAAAATTAAGATAAATGTAGCAAAGTATCTAAAGAAATCAACCTAGATTTTTTATTTTATCTATTTTCCATAAGTGTACTACTATGAAGCACCATTTACCATTGACCTTGGATAAGCCACAGCAGAAACTTGAGAGTTGATTGCTCTTCTAAAATTTTTTCCTCGTTTACCATTTACAGAAAACAAAGTAGAAAAGAGTCATAACATATCCAATGAAGAGGTAGGTACCAATGACAAAATCAGTGCTGCAGAATTTGCAGACAATATTTATCATCCCATAACACTGGGGATATTAATTATTTGAACATTTGAGTGAATGACAATGGACTTGAAATTCATATTTTAACCAGTAAGTCATATATATCAACAAAGACAAATTTAGAACAGATTTTGACATTTTGGGGTTTTTGTTTTGTTTTGCTTGTTTTCTTTTAAAGAAACTTTTGAACTGTAGGCTTGTATAGGAATGAAAGACAAGAAAGAAAGCAGACAGGTTTTTTGTAAAGAAAAATTTCTCCAATTGATACATACACCAGCCTCATTGCAGCAGACTCAATAGTTTTTGAAAGATGAGACACATGAAATCATTTTTTATACAATAAGATGAATTATTTGGATGTAAAACATGTTTCTTTGTGTAAGTTGTTATAAACTATGCATTGCATGTCTCATAAAGGGTAATAGATGTGTTTTCTTTATCCTGCTTAGCACAGGTTGTAACCATTTTCTCAACTCTGGGGAGCTCAGTCACAAGTTCACCTTTAGAATCTCCACCAAGACTCCACACCTTCTGTAGGTATGATCAGTACGCAGTGAATCCAGCTCCTGTGATCTTTCAGAACCTGGGCATAGGTACCTTGGTGTTTTGCACTTTTTGGTAGATACCGTAATTGAACCCTGGGCTGTGCAGTGTCAAGTTGCATTTAAGTCAGAGAGCTGGCATCTTTTACTTGCCACAGCAGGTCTGCATCAGCTGCATCTTCTCTCTCTCTCTCTCTCTCTCTCTCTCTCTCTCTCTCTCTCTCTCTCTCTCTCAGTAGATTTAGGGAGTACAAATAGTTTTTTCTGTTACACAGATGCATTGTATACTGGCAAAGAAGTCTGGTCTTTAAGTGTTCCCACCGTCTCCATCTGTGCATACTGTACCCAGTAGGTGATTTTTCATCCCTCCACCCCTTCTCCACCTCCCACTTCTGAGTCGCTCATGTCCATGATGCGATTCTCTATTCCTTTGCAGAGTCTTAGGTTAGCTGCCACCTACAAATGAGAACTTGCAGTATTTGGATTTCTGTTCCTGAGTTAGTTCATATAAGACAATATTCTCCAATTCCATCTAAGTTGCTGCAAAAGACATTATTTTGTTCCTTTTGATGGCTGAATAGCACTCCATAGTGTATATACACCACATTTTCATTATCCACTGATCAGTCGAGGAGCACTTAGATTGATTCCACTTCTTTGCAACTGTGAACTGTGCTGTGATGAACGTGCAAATACAGGTGGCCTTGTTTACATAACAGCTTCAGTTCCTTTAGATAGATACCTAGCAGTGGGATTTCTGGATCAACTTTTGGCTGTTTGAGAAATCTCCACACTGGTTTCCATAGAGGTTGTACTAATTAACACTCCCGCCAACCGTGTATAAGTATTCCATTCCTCTGCATCCGCAGCAGCATCGTCTTCTTTTTAAAATTTTAATAATGGCCATTCTGACTGGTGTCAGGTGGTATCTTATTGTGGTTTTGATTTGCATTCCCCGATTATGAATGATGTTGAGCATTTTGTCATATGTTCATTGGCCATTTGTATATCTTCTCTTGAGAGATGTCTGTTCGTGTCTTTTGCCCATATTTTAATGAGGTTATGTGCTTAGTTCTTGCTGATTTGTTTGAGTTCTTTGTAGATTTTGGATATTAGTTCTTTATCAGATGCATAGCTTACAAATATCTTCTCTCATTCTCTAAGCTGTTTTTTTGTTGTGTTGATTATTTCTTTTGCTGTTCAGAAGCTTTTTAGTTTAATTTAAGTCTCACTTATTTACTTTTGTTTTAGTTTAATTTGCTTTTGAGGTTTTAGCCATAATTTATTTGCCTAAGCCAATGTACAGAAGGGGTTTTCCTAGGTTTTCTTCTAGAATTTTTACAGTTTTAGATCTTGCATTTAAGTCTTCAATCCATCTTGAGTTAATGAGATATGGATCAATATTCATTTTTCTGTTTGTAAGCTCTCCAATTTTCCCAGAATCATTTGTTGAATAGGATGACCTTTCCCCAGTGAATGTTTTTGTCAGCTTTGTCAAAGATCAGTTGGTTGTAGGAATTTGGCCCTATTTCTGTATTCTCTATTCTGTTCCATTAGTCCATGAGTCTACTTTTGTGCCAGTACTATGCTGTTTTGATAACTACAGCCATTGTAGTATAATTTGTACTCAGGCAATGTGATGACTCCAGCTTTGTTCTTTTTGTATGGAATTTTTTGACTATTTTTGCTCTTTTTTGGTTCCATATTAATTTTAGAATTTTTTTTTTCTAATTATGGGAAAAATGATTTTGGTAGTTTGCTGGGGATTGCATTGAAAATAGAGAATACTTTGGGTAATATGATCCTTTTAACAATGCTGATTCTTCCAATTCATGAACATGAGACTTTTCTCCATTTGTTTGTGCCCTCTACAATTTCTCTCATTAGCATTTTGTAGTTCTTCTTGTACAGATCTTTCACCTCATGGGTTAAATATATTCCTAGATACTTTAGCTTTTTGACCGCTATTGTAATTGGAATTGAGTTCTTGATTGGATTCTCAACTTTGTTAGTATTGGTGTATAGCTGTGCTACTGATTTGTGTGAGTTGATTTTGTATTCTGGAGTTTTACAGAATTCATTTACCAAGTACAGGAGTCTTTTAGAGGAGTCTTTAGAATTCTCCAAGTATAAGATGATATCATCAACATACAGAGATTGCATGATTTCTTCTTTTCCAATTTTGATACCCTTTTTAAAATTTATCTTGCCTGATTGCTCTGGGTAGCACTTCCAGTACTATGTTGAATAATAGTGGTAAAAGTGTTCCAGTTCTGAGGCAGAAATGTGTTCAACTTTTCTCCATTTAGGATGACGTTGGTTGTTGGTTTTATTGCATATGTCTTTAATTAGTTTGAGAAATGTTTCCTCAGTGTCTATTTTGTTGAGAATTTTTATCATGATGAAATGCTGAATTTTTCAATAGATTTCTGAATCTATTGAAATGATCATGTAATTTTTGTTTATAATTCTGTTTATGTAGTGGATCATGTTTATTGATTTGTGTATGTTGACCTACCTTTGCATCCTTGGGATAAAACTCACTCTTCATGGTGGATTATTTTATATGTGTTGTTCAATTTGGTTTGTGAGGATTTTGTTGAGGATTTATTTCCATGTATTCATAAGAATATTGGTCTGAGCCGGGCTTAGTGGCTCAGCCTGTCATCCCGCACCTTTGGGAGGCTGAGGTGAGTGGATTGCCTGAGCCCGCGGGTTCGAGACCCCCTTGGGCAGCAAGACCTCATCTCTACAATAAATCAAAAAATCAGCCAGGCGTGGTAGCGCATGCCTGTAATTCCGGCTACTCGGAAGGCTGAGGCAGAAGGATCACCAGAGCCCAGCAGGTCGAGGCTGCGGTGACTGGGAGTGACTGCTGCACTCCAGTCTGGGCGACAGAGTGAGACTCCGACTCAAAAAAAAAAAAAAGAATATTGGTCTGCAATGTTATTTTTTTGGTGTATATTTCTGGTTTTGGGATCAGTGATGTAGAATTTTGCTGTGAGTTCCTGAGGTCTTGAACTTCTTTTTTGTTGAACTTCTTCTTTTTTTAATTACTGTTCGATCTTACTACTCATTATCAGTCTGCTCAGGGTTTCTATTTCTTCCTGATTTAAGGTTGGGGAGTTACATGTTTCTAAGACTTTATCCATTCCCTCTAGATTGTCTAGCTTGTTTGCATAGAGGTGTTCATAACAGTGCTTTTGAATTTTCATTATATCAGTTGTAATATCTTCATTTTTGTTTCTGATTGAGCTAATTAATCTTTTCTCTTCATTTCTTGATTAATCTACCTAGTGGTCTATCAATTTTGTTTATCTTTTCAAAGAACCAACTTTTTGTTTCAATGATCCTTATATTTTTAAAAATTTTCTTTATTTAGTTCTGTTTTGATTTTCTTTTTCTTTTCTTTTCTTCTCTTCTTTTTTTTTTTTTTGAGCAGGAGTCTCACTCTGTCATCTAGGCTGGAGGGCAGCGGCATGCTCCAGGCCACGGCAGCCTCAACCTGCTGGGCGCCAGCGATCCTTATACCTCAGCCTTCCAAGTAGCCAGAACTATAGGCACATACTTCCACACCCAGCTAATTTTTTGATTTATTGTAGAGATGAGGTGTCACCATGATATCCAGGCTAGTCTTGTATCCATGGACTCAGGCAGTTGTCTCACCTTGGCCTCCTAAAGTACTGGAATTATAAGCTTGAGCCACTGTGCCCAGCCTCTGTTCTGATTTTCATTATTTCTTTTCCTCTGCTAACTTTGGGTTTGGTTTGTTTGTGATTTTCTATTACTTTTAGGTAATCAATATGTGATCTTTTAATCTTGTTAAGGTAGGCCTTAGGCATTATCAATTTTCCTCTGAGCACAGCTTTGGTTTTGTCCCAGAGGTTTGGATAACTTGTTTCATTGTCTTCATTCATTTCGAGGAAGTTTTGACAATTTCCGTCTTGATTTCGTGTTGCTCCAAAGATATTTCGGGAACAGCATGTTTAACTTCCATGTTTTGGTTTGTGAGTTCTTCTTGGAGTGAATTTCTAATTTAATTCTACAGGGGTCTGAGAAGATCCTTGATAATATTTCAATTTTTTTGAATTTATTGAGACTTGATTTGCGGCCTATCATATGGTCTATCTCAGAGAATATTTTATATGCAGATGAGAAAAAATGTATATTCTCTAGTTTTGAGAAAGAATATTCTGTGGATGTCTGTTATTTCCACTTACTGTAGGGGCCAATTTAACTTCAATGTTTCTTTTTTGAAGTTTTAGACTGAAGGGCTGTCAATTGCTGTCAGTGGAATGCTGAAATTTCTCACTATTATTATATTTCTGCTTATCTCTTATTTTTGATCTAGTAGAATTTGATTTATAAAGCTGGGGACTCTGGTGTTAGATGCATATATATTTAAATTTCTTATGCCTTCTTTTTGGTTTGACTCCTTTATCATTATATAATAACCATCTTTGTCTTATTTTACTGTTGCTAATTTAAAATCTGTTTTACCTGATATGAGAATGGTTACTTCTGCTCAGTTTTTGATTTTCACTTGCATGGAATATTTTTTTCCCACCCCTTTACCTTGAGGCTATGAGAGTCTTTGTCTTTTAAGTGGGTCTTTTAAAGGCAGCACTTATTTGGGTTGTGTTTTTTTAATCTTTTCTACCAGTCTATGTCTTTATGTTGGAGTATTAAGACTATTTACATCCACAGTTAATAATAATGTGTGAGATACGATTCTGTTAATCATAAGGGCTATCTTCTTGCTTTATCTGTTTAGTAATTATTTGTTTATTGTCTATCTATCTATTGTTTTTCATAAGACTTGTGATTCTGACCTTTTGTTTATTTAGAACTCCTTTGAGTGTTTCTTGTAAAGCCAATCCAGAGGTGACAAATTCCCTCAGTGTTTGCTTGTCTGAGAAAAGACTTCATTTTTCTTTCATTTATGACATTGATTTCTGTGGGATACAAAATACTTGGCTAAGGATTATTCTGTTTGAGCAGATTAAAGATGGGACCCAATCCCTCTGGTTTGTAGGATTTCTTCTGAAAGTCTGCTGTTAGTTTGATAGGTCCACTTTTATAAGTTATTTGAGGCTTTTGTCTCACTGCTCTCAAAATTCTTTCATATTAGCTTTGCATAACCAGATGATTATATTCCTTGGGGATGACCTGTTTGCAATGAATCTTCTGGAAGTTCTTTGGGCTTGTTGTATATAGGTATTTAAATCTCTTGCAAGGCCAGGGAGACTTTTCTTCATTATTCCCTCAAATAGACTTTCCAAAGCTGTTACTTTCTCTTCTTCCTCAGGAACACCTATAATTCTTAGGTTTTGACATAATCACACATTTCTTGTAGACTTTGTTTCACTCTCTTGTCTCTTTTATTTATTGTTGTCTGATTTAATTAATTTGAAAGTCTTTTCTTTCAGTTCTGAGATCCTTTCTTCTGTTTGTTCTAGTTTACCATTAAAACTTTCCACTGCATTTTGTACTTCCCTAAATAATATTTTTTATTTCCAGAATTTCAATTTTTGTAAAGATGCTTATCTTTTGCTGAATTTTTTTTCAAGTCTTGAATATAATTTTTATTTATTTGTGTTGGTTTTTAACTTTCTCCTGCATTTCATCAATTTTATCATCAACTTTTTGAATTCTATGTCTGGAATTTCAAATATTTCATTTTGGTTAGGATCCATTACTGAAGAAGGATAGAGTTAGTGTGATCTTTGGGGGATGTTGGAGAACTCTGTTTTTTTACATTGTCGGAATTATTTTCCTGGTTCCTTCTCATGTGGGTAGAGTGTTTCTTCTTATTTGAAATTTGCAGGGCACTAATGAAGGCAATGTACAGTTCTTTGGGTTATATACAGCCTTGGTGTGGTGAGTTTCCCAAGTGCCAGCAGTGGCAGCCCTGGGCTGGCTCCCCGCATTAGCTAATGGCACCCTGAGTGGTAAGAGTGGCTTGAAAGGTGGTGTTAGCCGGCCTTCCCTAAAGCGGAGGTATTGTGTCAGATGTGGTGGCCTGTGCTGCTAACCTCTGACCAGTAGGCGGCACTTGTGGGAGATAGCCAGCTGGGGGGGGTTCTTTGGCCTGTGCGGCTGGAAGGAAGTGCCCAGCAAGGCTCTGGGAATGACCTAAATTCGGTTTTGAGCCTTTGAGGGGAGGGCAGGGAAGGAGGAAGGTACTCAAGCACCCCATCTGTGGGCACTCTTGGCTACCCCTGTGGGTGTTGGGAGCGTGTTCCCAATGACTGGGGGAATGCAGTGCAGGACAACCACAGAAGAGTTTACGCAGGGAGTGGCAGATGGCTATGTAAGGAGTTCCATCAGGTTTCCACCAGAGCCTCTGGCAGTCTGTGTTCCCAGTGTCATAGAGCAGCTGGCCTCGGGGCCTCAAGTGTTTTCACAGCAGTCTGGAAACTATCAGGAACTGTCTGCTGCCATGGACTTTGCCTCTGGGACATATCCTGTCCCAAGTCAGCTAGAAAGAAGTTGCCAGCAAGGGTGGAGCTCCTGGAATATGGTGTCTGGAGATGCTCAGGGCTTCTTTTCTCTTACACCACTCCACGTGGATTTTGGCAGAGCATGACTGTGGGTACCACAGTTTCCCCTGAGGGACTGGAGTCCTACAAGACTCAGTCTGCAACTCCTGAATTCCCCTCACTCACCTTCTCCACTGCATTCAGAGGCTGCTGGGGGGTCTGTTCTGTGATTCAGAGTAGAGTCCAACTTGTTCCAGCCCAGCTTAGTATATTTTTCTCTTTTTTGCACTATGTGGTTATTATCACTTTGATGAGTTGTGGAGCATGCTGCTGGTCCTGCTCCTCTCTGGGTGCTGAGGAAACTCTATCTTGATTTACTCTGTAGGAGACACACACTCTAGCTATCTCATGTCAGCCATCTTCCAGAATTTCTGGAAGAAATCTCACAAAGCATGTAGTGTCTGCCAGAACATAAATCAGCATCAGAACGCACAAAACTGCTGTGGGTTCCTCTCCTTACCTGTAAAAAGGAACACAGCCCAAGAATACCTTCAAACAGACAAACCACTCTCTCCACACCATTTTTTGCCTTTATTCTACAGAGGGTGCCAAGAAATTTTATCAAAGGAAAAGTTGTATTAAAAGTTTAATACTCCATATATACTGATAGCAAAAGATAAATACAAGTCACATTTGACTTCTGCAATTACAAGATGTGCTCAAAGTGGTTACCATCAGCTTCCAGACACTTCTGATTATGGTGATCTGAAAGTAATACATAAATAACATCTCTCAAAATGCATATACATTTTTTGGCATTCCTGGTATTTCTAATTCAAAGAAAAGTAATATTAATATGAATTAACATCTCAATGTTCCCCAACCTAACCTGTGGCCTCTACCTTAGAATGGGCACCAATATGTTTTCTACTTATTAAAACTGTTAAATGTGGTAAGATATGAATTGGATCTGAAAGATTAAGTTTTATCCAAGAAAGAATAGCATTATCACTGGAAGTTTAGCATGAACAAAACAGAATGTTTCTTTTAAAACTCATAAAATGTAAGAGCTAATAGGAATCAGACAGGTTATTTTTTTCCACAGACAAAAGGAAAACCCCTGAATTGTTAATGGTCCTAGAAGAAGACTGGAGAAAAAAGTAGTGGAGATTTCAAGGCTATCTACTCTTTTAATTTTCTGAGAACTTGGAAAGGATGAGTGAGGTACCTTGGTATAGATGAGAGGGCTTCAGATTCATGGAGAAATAAGAGCTCCGATGAGCCTGGGCACGTCACTAAGCTGAGAAGAAGGGTGTTTTGTCGGGAAACGGTTGCTGCTTGTTTGAAGTGATCAGCTTGATTCTGACTCATTACTGGCTCCTCGGGAGCACATGAAGCTCATTGAGAAGCATCCTGAATTGGCTTCATCCAGAATAAGGAAGTTCCTAAAAAGTACAGACCTATTCGTAGACAAAACTGGCTCTAGCCTGACTTACCAGGACAACCAGCATTCAAGGGCCCCACCACTAAATAGATGAGAACAGTGTAAGAGAACCTTGATCTTGCAAATGATTCTCCAGTATCCATTGCATTCCTATTCCACAAACAGCAAGCTTTGGGGAAATTTTTTTAAGATTAAGGCAAAAACCCTTGTTGGTGTTATAGTTTCATGGGGAAGACATTAATTGTATTAGATGCTTATAAAACCAAGAGAGTATGTGATCATGTATAAACATGGTACATGTGGAAAGTACAAAGAGTTCAGAAGTGAGCAATCAATATGAATAAAACACCGGTTGATTAGAGGTGAGAAAACTTCTGAGAGCACAAATATGACTTAACTTCTTAATGTTTCTCAACCGTAACCTCTGGCCTCTGCCTTAAAATAAGCACCAATCGATTTTTTACTTATTAAAAGTATTAAATGTGGTTAGACTTGGACTGGATCTGGGAGATTAAATTTTATCTAAGAAAGAATAGCATTATTACTGGAAATCCAGCATAAACAATCAAGAATCTTCTTTTAAAACTCACAAAATGCAAAAGCTAAACAAAATAAGACAGGTTATTTTATTCCAGCAAGACCCAGAAAGGGGAAGAACTTGTCAAGTTGACACAGCCATCAGAGGAAGCACTGGATTCAAACTCAGAGTCGATGTTTTTACATCTGAAGCACACTTTCACTTTCCCCTGCCAGGTTTTTGGAGAACACACGTAAAGACCCCTCAGAAGACCCCTTAATAAGACCATCATAGCTTCAGTGGAGCCATTCTAGGTGAGCTCATTTGAAGAGAGGCTAGAAAATTAGCCAGGAGGCTGTTTATGCAGGGGCTAGCAGGCCATGGTAAGCAACTTTATACTTATCCTAAAAGTAATAGTATACCATTAAAGAGTGTAAGAATGGCAAAGACTTGGTAATGAGTTGGGAAAAATAAGACTGGCAGTGCTCTGGAGAATGGTTAGTAAGGATGGTGAAAATAAATGGAAGGGGCCAGATGTGGAAGCTCGTGCCTTGTACAGAGGAGATATAGGTGAGAACAGGAATGGCAGTGCAAGGGAAACAGTTACAAGAGAAGAGAAATCCATAGAGGTTGCATCTCCAGCATGTAAAATCTTTATGTTTCTTCACATCACGCAGGACAAGGTCTAAGCTCTTTTCCATAACATAAAAGGCCCTCAGGAATCACACTGAGGCATCTACTCCAGATCACACTTTACTGTCTAGTGCCTCCATTAAATTTGCTATTCCTATGACCAGTAACTTTTCTACCCACTCTCTGTTGTTGCCAAATGAACTCAGTTTTCCTTTCAGGTCTCAAGATAGATGCTGTCTCCTTGAAACACCTTCTTTGCTGCTCCCCACTCACTGTCATTGTATAGATCACATACCCATCCTAGGTGTTTTTCTCTACCTCCACTAAAGCACTATCCTGAATTATAATTGCCTGCTCACCTATCTGACCCCTCCCCTGGACTATAAACTCTTTATGCCATTCAGTATCCAGCACCCAATAAATTTTTTCTGAATTTATGCTGTCTCATTTCATACCAGTAAGTTAGAAAATGTGTAATCAATTCATTTAGGAGGAGAGTCTCAAATCGATTATACATTTCTTTTTTATACAGAATAAGCTGTGCATAGTTTAACTTTGAACACAAGGTCATCATTATGAATGCAGTCACAATTATAGAATATCAGAACCCCTTAGACATTGCATTGTTTCACCCATTCATTTTCTAGATGGGTAAACTAAGTCCCAGAGAGGTAGAGGAGCCATGGTTTGTGGTTGCAAAACTGTGAATAAAATCCCGGCACGCATATCTCTTAGTCCAGAAATGGAGAAAGGTGTATCCACAGGACTTTGGTCATATCCTATGGATTTTTTGAGGTGACAAACTATTTTCTCCAGAACCAGATGGTTTCAACTGCTATATTTTATTTTAGTTCTTGTTTTCATAACTTCTCTGTCTCCTTCCATGTTATCGGCTAGCTTCTTAATTGCTTAATATACCCATATCAAACAAACAGCATCTTTATTTATAAGTGCTTGAGAGCCAGGTAACACTTCTAGCTCCCAAAGCATCACAGTGCTTATGATGCTCTATTATTATTGGTGCTTTACTACCCAGTCTCCTCCAATGAACTAAAATACCAGATCTATTTTATTGCCCTTTTTGCATTTAATGCCTACAGGGCCGAGTTTATTTATATATTTATATGTGCTAGTTTACTAAGCATCATATAAAATCAGCATTATTAGCCTTAAGGAAAACCATACCCCAGTTCATGGGTTTCATTATGGCTGTTTTCCTAGGCTTCTTATCTGGTTCGTGGTTGTGATTTACTGAGCTTAGTTCTAATAGGCATGCTATTTTCAGACAAAGTTAAGGCACAGTTAGCATATGAAGGGAGACTTTTATCTTCTAATAATTAGGAATTGTTAGTCTATCCACAAACTTTGAGACTATCTTCCCACACTTCTCTTTTTGCACACAAATGGAACTCAAGAAGCTGAAGGAATTTTAAAAAGCAGATGTGTTCCCAATAGTAACACCTTAGAAGTTTTGCAGTAGACATTTGCTGCTTGGTCTGTCCAGAGTGGAGTGCCTCCACTTGTCTAGAGAACTATTCCTTCTCAACTGCAATAAGAAAGTTCCAGGCAGGGAAGTAGTCATAAGTTTGTTTAATATGGTTGCAGCCTCAATATCCTTTGTTAGTCTGACATGCTATTTGAAACCCAGTCGTACTCTGTCACATTTGGCCCAATTAAATCTTCCCCTCCCCATGTGGTTGCTTGCAATATAGCTGGATTGTTCCTCATCCCACTAGCCCCAAAACCCAACACACCTCACAGCTGCTGAGTGCAATAAAATCCAATAGCTAGCACCAGAGTCATGTTAATAAGTTCCTCGCCTTTATGCATGCTTCCTTTAAACTAACCAACCCACAGCCCCCCTGCAGGAAAGCCTCAAGGATAATGCCAACGGAACTTAATGAAGACAGAGTCCTGTAGGTTTGTCCTCCCTCTAGCTCTTGCTCCCCACCTACTAGCTAAGCTGTCTACCACCTCCAGACTCCCTGTTTCTTTCCATAAGCACCCCTGTACTCTCTGGGACTTGAAAGTAATAAATCTCTTCTGTTTCATGCATTGTGACTTTACCTTCTCATTGTGTCTCACCTGACTGACACACACCCAAAGTAACTCTGGTGAGGGCTATCTAGAAAGCGACTATCTTGACTTATGGTCACTCTCAAGAAAGAAGCCTCAAGTTCAAATTATAAAGAACCATGCCAATAAAAACTATAATAGCAAGCCACTGCATGGCTACAGCAATTGGTTTGGGATAAACACATCTTAAGTTACACCAATCAAGGTATTTCCCCAGGACTTTCAGAAAAAAAAACATAGAAGAGATTGTCTCCTGCAAGGTAAAGGCAGCAGCCATGTTTCCCTCCATGAGAGTAAAAATGACCAACTCAAGAAAACAAAATCGAGATGTCGAGAAAAGTAGAGACAAGAGAGAATGACAACTGTGTTCATGTCTATAGAAATCTAGCATCACCATCGCCCTTCTGTGGAATTTGATTGTAGCAGCTCTAAGTCACATGAATTCAGTTTTACTTCACCTAGTATTTGCAACGAGAGAATTGCTAAAGGCAGAAAACACATGGGATTTAGAGAAGTCCTTGGAGAACAGATCCCTGATGTGTAATTAAAGTCAAGTGCTGGAGCCCATTGCTCATGTTGAAAATCAGTTGCCATTGAACCAGCACTCAAAAAAGCGTTGGTGGTGATTTTATGGGTGAAATTAGAGAGTCTGAAACAAGAGAGAGAGCAACTCTTTGTCTCCCACCCTATTCTAAGTCCCATGTGTTACAGCTTTCAGCCTTTGTGCTGAGACACCATTCCCAAAAGAAAAGTTGGTTCCAGAAGTGCATTTTAGATCAGGATAGGAAGTGATTTCTAACACACACAGCTTTCCAATAGGAGCTGTTTCACAAGAAGATGTGCTATGTATGGAGAGGAACTCAAGGAGAATTGTCAAGATCAGAGGAAATTATGGAAGAAATATTAGGTGAATAAGTTTAGATTGGCTTTGCCAGTTGTTTTCAGCTCTGAGAGTCTGATTCTTGGCTTCAGTCACAAGATTTCACAAGTCAGTGGGGAAAATTCAGTACAAATGTTAAAACCACTGTCTGAGGAGTACAGTTGGCACTGTCCTTCTTTCCCTTTCCCTGGCTGAGAGAGTAAGCCTCCTTCTTCCCACTGTCCAGGTGGGGCTCTGCCAATATCCATGTCAGTATTCATGCCACCAGAGGGGATTATGCGAATCCCCTATCATCCCAGTAATTCACAAACCCTATACATTTGTCAGCTTTGCAGAGCCCAGGGTTATAGGAGCAGGCTCTAGATCTTTGGGTAAGCACATGCCTTATGTCTCAGGTCTGAGAGGTTTCTATGAACACATGACTCAGCATCTATAGATTTGAGGCTTTGTGCTACTAATGTGCAAAACTTTGCAGGCCATGTAGCTGGGGATAAGGGTTACTGGAATCTTAGCCATTGACCAACTACTGTAGGTGCCCATTGGGACACACCATAAGCATCTCACCTTCTCCTATCTGCAGTCTTAACCCTTGAAATTCAATGGTGAGGATTTCTGGCAAGATGGTGACAGGACAGGTCAGAATGTGAGAGTCTCTGCAAAAGCCAGCTTCCATAAAGACTCTCTACGTGAGTAGGCATGTGCCCATGGGTGAGTGAAAGTCTGTCTGAGGGGAGACTCTGGTTCATGCACCCAGGGCTCTCCTCTGGAGGTGACTGCACCCCCCCCCCCCACTGCCCAGAGATTGGAGCTGCTGACATGCAGGACCGTCTGTCGTTCTTGAGACTCTCCCCAGAAGAGCTTGCCGAATTCAGCTGATTCCCATCGCCTGGCACTGGGCCCACACCACTGCCTGTGACAGCAAAATGTCTGCATCCCCCAGTTCGGTCTGTGGAGAGAGATCAGGGAGAGCTGGAGAGGAGCCCCACCCCCTGGTGAGGAAACGCCCACCACAGTCATTTTCTCAGGACCAGACAGAGACCTGTATTGCCCCACCCAACTCCACCCAGCCTCCAACTTGGGCCCTAAGGTAATCTCATCAAACTTGGAGAGATAGGAGCCCTTCCCCCATTCTGGATTGGAGGCAAACACGTCAGATCTGAGTGGGAGCAAGCTGGGAGAATCCAGATCTGACCCACCTTCCTCCCACAGTAGGTCTGGGGCATCTGATCCCTGCTGAGAGCAATCCTATCAGCCTATGCTGAGAGCAGAGGGGAGGGGCTGGAGATCAGAGCTGAAAGGAAGTTGGACTTACAGGAATCACCTCAGAGAGTTTGTTATTGTTGTTGTTTTGTCTGTTTGTTTTGCTCATTTTATTTATTTGGGTTTTGTTTTAGCTTTTTTTCTCTCTTTCTTTCAGCTGTCGATAACATTTTCATACTTGCTTTGTTTCTGTTTTTAATTACTGTTTTTTCAGACTTCCTGTCTGTGTATGAGTATTTTTGAGGGAGAGTACACCAATAAGGGGGTTTTTGTCGGTTTGTGTGTTTGTATGATTGTCTGTATGTTTTAGTTTTTTAAAACTACTTTCTGTCTTTGTGTCTCTTTTCATTTCTTAGTTATGACATCTGTTTTCCCTCTTATTCCTCTCTCTTCATCTTTGTCTCACCCCCTTTTCCTCCTTGTTCCATTCTTTTCCTTTTTCTTAATTCACTTTACTTTCAGGGAGCAAACCTAAGCTCTCCCTGCGTGGGCAGATTGTAAGGCAGTGGGGTGTGGGTTCCAGGGGCCCCACACACCTGTCAGCAGATCCTGGGATCTGCAGATCAATTCTGAATCACAGCTGCCCCCTCAATTAAATCTCAAAACTGCAAAAAGTACAGCCTCCCACCACAGTCCAGCTTCCATAAATGAACAACGCCAGAGGATCCACATAAAGAAAAGTAGGAGATTGAGCAAACAGAAATAAAAGCAACCTCCTCCCTCATCACTGAACAACAGAATTAAAGAAGGGGGGAAATAGAGAGGAAAATCTGCATAAGTGAAGAAAAATCAAAAGAAGATTATGGGTCTCACACAGACCCCCGGGAGGTCAAAGACATGGAGAATACAGACTTCAGAATGCAAACAATGAAGAGTCCCCAGAATGACTGATCTCAAACCACAAGCCCAGATATCAAGACATTAATGGAGAGAATAAATAGAATTGAGGAGAGGCAAGAGGAAAGAATGAAGGAGTTGATAAATGAGATAACAGCAGTAAAGAATACAGTGAATGAAATAAATAACAAACTGATAAGCATGGAAAGCAGAATTAGCCAAGCAGAAGAAAGATTCTCAGACTTGAGGACTAAAATATGGAACTAACTCAAAGTGTCAAAAACATAGAGAGGAAGCTTAAAAAGACAGAGCAAAACTTTCAAGAGATGAGTAATTATTTCAAGAGACCAAACCTAAGATTAATTGGAATTCTTGAGGCAGAAAGAGAGACAGAGACCACCCTGGAACAAACAGTCCATGAAATTAGCCAAGAAAACTTCCCTCATCTCATCAGTGATGTGACCATTCAAACACAAGAAATTCAGAGAACCCCTGCAAGACAACAAATGAGTACAACAACTCCTAGACACATAGTAATTTGCCTACACAAAGTAGGTTGTAAAAGAAAAAATTCTAAAGGCAGCAAGAGAAAAAGGTCAGACTACCTACAGGGTAAGACCAATTAGAATAGCAGCAGACTTATCCACAGAAATACTTTAGGCGAGGAGAGCTTGGAGCCCAATGTTCAAAGTTCTCAAAGATAAACAATTACAGCCAAAAGTTAACTATCCAGCTAAGCTAAGCTTCATCTGTGATGGAGAATTAAAATCTTTCCCAGACATCCCTAAGAACTTATGCTGATTCCAGACCAGCTCTACAAGAAACACTTAAGAAAGTATTAAACACAAAAGAAAGGAAAAAAAGAATGACAATGCTATTCACAAGAATGCAGGAAAAAGATTGAAAACACACATGAATCAACCCAAAAACCAAAATAAAGAAAACAAACAGCAACAACAAACTCTATAAGAACCTCATGACAGAGATAAACTTTCACATTACAATAATTAGCCTGAATGTGAATGGACTAAATGAACAACTGAAAAGGCATAGAATGACAAAATGGATAAAATATCATGAGGCAGCAATGTATTGTCTCCAAGAAACTCATATCACCAGAAAGGACACTCACAGTCTCAAAGGAAGAGGATAAGAAACAAAATTTCAAATGAATGGAGCACAAAGGAAAGCAACCTTAATATCAGACAAAATGCCTTTAAGCTATCAAAAATTTAAAAAGATATGGAAGGTCACTGCATAATGATAAAAGGTTTACTCCATCAACAAGAAATATCTATCCTAAACATATATGCACCCAACATAAGAGCACCGACTTTCATCAAGCAGCTTCTAGGTAAATTTTTAAAAGATATTGACTCTAACACTATCATAGCTGGGGAATTATATACCCCACTCACGACCCTAGACAGATCATCAAGACAAAAAAATCAACAAAGAGATCCAGAATCTCAACATGATACTTGACCGAATGAACTTAATTTATACCTACAGAATACTCCACTCAACAACCATGGAATATACATTCTATTCATCACCACATGGAACGTATTCCAAGATTGACCACATCCTTGGCCATAAATAAAGCAGAAACAAATTTCACAAGTTTGAAATCTGCCATGCACCTTCTCAGATCACAGTGGAATAAAAATAAATATCAACACCAACAAAGGCTCCCCAAAACCAGCAAAGATATGGACACTAAACAGCATAATGCTAAGCAACTCCTGGGTTAACATGGAAGTCAAAACAGAGATTAAAAGATACCTAGAAACAAATGAAAATGAAGAAACATTTTACCAAAATCTCTAGGATGCCATGAAAGCAGTAGTAAGAGGGGAATTCATATCTCTACAAACACACATGAAGAAAATGGAAGGATCACAAGTAAACAGCCTAATAAGTCACCTACAGAAACTGAAAAAGCAAGACCACCAAAGCCCTAACTTCAGCAGAATCCAGGTCACCAAAACAAAAGCCCAAATTATTGACATAGAAGATAAAAAGATAATACAAAAAATCAATGAAACAAAAAGCTGGTTCTTTGAAAGGATAAACAAGATTGATGGTCCCCTAGCTAGACTGACAAAGAAAAAGAGAGAAAAAGCCCAAATAAACACAATCGGAAATGCAAAAGATCAAGTGACAACTGACCCCAAAGAAATACAAAGGATTATCAGAGACTACTATGTATACTTATAAGGAACAAACTTGAAAACCTAAAGGAAATGGAAGACTTTCTGACATCACACAACCTCCCCAAGTTGAAACAAGAAGGAACCAAGACCCTAAACAGGCCAATAACAATCCAGGATATTGACTATGTCATAAAAAAAATTACCTACAAAAAAAGTCCTGGACCATAGATGGGCTCGGTGGCTCAGCCTGTAATCCCGCGCCTTTGGGAGGCTGAGGTGAATGGATTGCCTGAGCCCGCAGGTTCGAGACCTGCCTGGGCAACAAGACCTCATCTCTACAATAAATAAAAAAATCAGCTGGGCATGGTAGCACGTGCCTGTAATTCCGGCTCCTCGGAAGGCTGAGGTGGAAGGACCGCCGGAGCCCAGCAGGTGAGGCTGCAGTGGCCGGGAGCGGCCACTGCACTCCAGTCTGGGTGACAGAGTGAGACTCCAACTCAAAAAAAAAAAAAGTCCTGGACCAGATGGGTTTCCAGCAGAATTCTACAAAACATACAATCCTACTGAAAGTATTCTAGGCAATCGAGAAAGATGAAACTCTTCCCAAATCATTTTATGATGCTAACACCACATTGATACCCAAGTCAGGTAAAGATCCAACAAAGAAAGAGAACTAAAGGCCATTATCCTTGATGAACATTGATGCTAAAATTCTCAACAAGATCCTAGCCAATCAAATTCAACAACAACACATCTCAAGAATCATCTGCCACAATCAAGTAGGTTTCATCCCCAGGATGCAGGGCTGGTTCAACACGCATAAGACCATAAACCATAAATGTAATTAAATACATCAACAGATGTAAAAATACAAAACACATGATTATATCATTAGACTTGGAAAAAGCTTTTGATAAAATCCAACACCCCTTCTTGATAAAAACTCTCAAACATCTAGGTATAAATGGAGCATACCTCAAAATAGTAAGAGACATCTACAAGAAACCCACAGCCAGCATACTGCTAAACAGATAAAATTGGAACCCTTACCCCCTGAAATTCGCAGCAAGACAAGGATGCCCACTCTCACCCCTCCTGTTCAACATAGTATTGGAAGTTCTAGCTACAGCAATCAGACATGAGAAGGAGATCAGTGATATCCAAATAGAAAAAGAGGAAGTCAAGTTATCCCTCTTTGCAGATGACATGATTCTATACATCGAAAACCCAAGAGAATCTGTCAAAAACCTCCTTGCACTGATAATGGACTTTGGCAAAGTCTCAGGGTATAAAATCAATGTGCAAAAGACAGTTGCATTTCTAGATATCAAAACAAACAGAAACCTAAACAAAAAGCACAATCCCATTCACAATAGCCAGGAAAAAAATCAAATACCTTGGCATCTTCCTAACCAGAGACATGAAAGACCTTTACAACGAAAACTACAAAACAGTGCTCAAAGAAATCAAAGTTAACACAAAAAATTGGAAAAAAAATTCCATGCCCATGGATTAGAAGAATCAAAATTGTTAAGATGTCCAAGGTAATCTGCATATTTAATGCAGTACCCATTAAATTGCCAGCAGCATTCTTCTTAGACCTGGAAACAACAATATAGGAATTCATATGGAAACATAAATGACCACAAATTGCCTAAACAATCCTCAACAACAACAACAGCAACAAAAACAAAACAGGAGGTATCACACTTCCAGACTTTAAACTCTATTATAATGCTACAATAATACCTATCCATACCAATACCTAAAAACAGCCTGGTATTGGTACAAGAATAGGCATATGGAAATTGATAGAGATTACAGAAGCAAAACCTCAACCAACTCATCTGTGACAAAATCTCCACCACCAGCTGGGAAGAGGCGAACCTTTTTAGTAGATGGTGCTGGGAAAACTGTCTGACCCCATGCAGAAGATTAAAACAAGGTTCCTACCTATCACCATACACAAAGATCAACTCTAAATGGTTCAAAGACCTAAATGTATAACCTCAAACTAAGAACCTTAGAAAATGCAGGAGATACTCATATGGAAATTGGAACTGGCAACTAATTTCTGATCAGATCTGGGGGTGCAGCAAGATGGCGACCGGGCAACCTGGCGTCTGAAGCCCTCTGCAAGGGAGATCTGCAGTGGGTCTCTGACTCTCGCCCCGGGGGGCTGGGGACCCCAGCATTGCAACCTGCTCTTCAGACAGAGCTCGGCCATCGCCACCGCTGGAACATCGCAGCGACTGGACAGTTTTAATGCATTGCACTGTCCCGCTGCCGCCGCAGCCCCTCCCCCCGCCAGTGCTCCCGTCGCCACCGCCACCGCCACGGCCTCTGGGTCAGGCAGCTCATCACAACCCTGCCCGAGGAGATCCACACCAAACCGCTTCAGGGAAGATCTGCTGGGATCGCTGCCACCACTCCTGCGTCCGAGACTGTCCTGCCCGCCTGGCGTGGGGATCCTGTTGCCTGCTCGGAGGCAGGCAGCCATCTTGTTCCTGTCCGGCCCCACCCCCTCTGGGGCGAGCAGATGCGATAGCACCACCTGCTGGCGATTCAAGGGAGTAAACCTACAGCCCCACTGCACGGAGAGATTCCAGGGCAGTGGGAAGTGGGTTCCACATTATCCACACGCCTGTCAGCGAATACCAGGACCTGCAGACAGATTTTGAATCACAGCTCTCCCCTTAAGTACATCTCAAAACTGCAAAAAGGACCACCTCCAACCTACAGTGCAACTTCAGAATTGAACAAAGTACGAGGACATACATAAAGAATAGGAGATTGAACAAACAGAAGTAAAACCAATCCCTTTACTCCTGAATAACTGAATTAAAGAAGATGGTGACATGGAGGGAAGGAAAAAGTAGGGAGGGGGAAAAACCGCACAAATGAAGAAAAACCAAAAGAAGAATATAGGTCTTACACAGACCCCTGGGAGATCAGACAATGAGAAAACAGATTCTGGAACACAGACAATGAAGAGTCCCCAGAATGACTGGCTACATGCAACAAACCCAGACATCAAGACATTAATGGAGAGAATTTAAAAAATTGAGGAGAGATAAGAGGAAAATAGGAAGGAGCTGTTGTCAGAAATGACAGCAGTAAAGAATACTGTGATGGAAATTAACAACAGACTAATAAGCATGGAAAGCAGAATCAGCCAAGCCGAAGAAAGAATCTCAGAGCTCGAAGACCAAAACACAGAACTAACCCAAACTGTCAAAAGCATAGAAAAGAAACTCAAAAAGACAGAACAAAACCTGCAAGAGATGAATGATCACTTCAAGAGACCAAACCTAAGAATAATTGGGCTTCCTGAGGCAGAAAGAGAAACAGAAGCCACACTGGAACAAACATGTCATGAAATCATTCAAGAAAACTTCCCTTATCTCGTAAGGATGAAAAAATTCAAACACAAGAGATTCAGAGAACCCCTGCAAGACAACAAATGAGAAGACCAACTCCCAGATACATAATAATTCAACTAAACAAAGTAACTATGAAAGGAAAAATCCTAAAGGCAGCAAGAGAAAAAGGCCAGACTACCTACCAGGGAAAACCAATTAGAATAGCAGCAGATTTATCCACAGAAACCCTTCAGGCCAGGAGAGCCTGGAGCCCTATCTTCAAAGTTCTAAAAGAGAAACAATTTCAACCAAGAATAACCTACCCAACCAAACTAAGCTTCATAAATGAGGGAGAATTGATATCTCTTCCAGACACCCAATCCCTAAGAACCTATGCCACCACCAGACCACCTCTACAAGAAACACTTAAGAAAGTACTGAACACAGAAGAAAAAGAAAAAAGAACAACAGCATTCTTCACAAGAGTACAGGCAAAAGATTAAAAACACACATGAACCAACTCCAAAACCCAAAGAAAGACAACAAATAAACAGGAACAACTCTGTAAGAACCTTATGACAGGGATCAACTCTTGCATTTCAATTATTAGCCTAAATGTGAACGGACTAAATGCACCACTGAAAAGACATAGATTGGCAAAATGGATAAAATATCATCAGGCAACAATCTATTGCCTTCAAGAGACTCACCTCACTAGAAAGGACCCCCAC
>NW_007250826.1:48306-49088 GCF_000164805.1 Carlito syrichta
CCAAGCCACCTGGAAAAGCAAGACCACAAAAACCCTAATTTCACAGAAGAATACAGATCACCAAAATAAAAGCCCAAATCCAGGACATAGAAGACAAAAAGATAATACAAAAAATCAATGAAACAAAAAGCTGGTTCTTCGAAAGGGTAAACAAGATTGATGGTCCCCTAGCTAGACTGACCAAGGAAAAATGAGAAAAAAAATCAAATAAGCATAATCAGAAACACAAAAGATGAAGTCACATCTGACCCTGAAGAAATACAAAAGATCATTAGAGACAACTACGTACACTTGTATGGAAACAAACTTGAAAACCATAAGGAAATGGAGGACTTTCTGACATCACACAACCTACCTAGGTTGGAACAAGAAGAAATTGAGACCCTAAATAGACCAATAACAATCAAGGAAATCGACTACATAATAAGAAAACTTCCTACAAAAAAAAGCCCTGGTCCAGATGGCTTTCCAGCAGAATTCTACAAGACATTCAAGGAGGAGTTGATACCAATCCTACTGAAGGTATTCCAGGCGATTGAAAAAGATGGAACTCTCCCCAAATCATTTTAGGAAGCCAACATCACATTGATACCCAAGCCAGGTAAAGATTCGACAAAGAAAGAGAACTACAGGCCAATATCTTTGATGAACATAGATGCTAAAATTCTCAACAAAATCCTAGCAAACCGGATCAGCAATACATCTCAAAATCACCAACCATGACCAAGTGGCTTCATTCCTGGCATGCAAGGGCTGGTTCAACATTCGTAAAACCATAAATG
>NW_007250827.1:0-7246 GCF_000164805.1 Carlito syrichta
GTGAGCCAGGAGAGGGCGCCTCTTTCTGACTCACGCGGAGGCTCGGCGAACGCTAGCGCGGTTTGGGGTAGCCACGGGGTAGCCACGGGCTGCTTTTCCCACGTGTGCGGGACCGAAATATCAGCACCTCAGGCCCGCACCTTCACCGACGGGAGGCTGAGGCCGAGGCCGACGAACAGAAAGGACCTCCAGGTGAACAGCGAGATGCAGCTGGACCCACAGCACAAGATCCACACTGCGGTGCTGTGAACCCGGGAGCCGGCAACACGGCCCCCGGAGGGTCGGAGGAGCGACGCTTCCATCCACTCCCCACCATCCGGGACCCTGTTCTGGCCTGGGACCACCCTCTCTCGGCCGGCGTCCAGCTCTGCCCACGGCCTCTCTGCTGTCAATTCCCAGTTCCCTGCCCCAGCTGCAGGCTTCTCTGTCCAAGCAAAGCATCTCCCCCTCCAAACCGAGCTCCTGGCCCCTCCCTACAGACTCCTTCAGCCCACGGCCCCCCCTTCCGTGGGGGGCACCCCATCCTTCCTGCTGCTCAGACCGGAAACCTTGCCGTCGTCCTCGGAAGCTTTGCATCTCGTGTCACCCACATTTGCCAGCTGAGGCCTTCCTCGGCTCAGAGCCCTCCCGTGGATCCCACCCCACTCCGAGTCAGAGCTCACTTGCTCGGTTTTGACCCCACATCCCCGGGACCTCGTCTCCAAGTTTTAGCTCAAACCTGTCCCCCAGCACCCTGACCTCTCCCATCTACTTTTTTTTTCTTTATCACCATTGCATGCACCACTGCTAACAGACCGTGTCACGTTCTTCTTGCCTACCAGCCTTACAATCTGTTATCTGCCTTTCCTTGCTAGAAGATAAGCCCAGCGAGGGCAGGCTCTAGCAGGTGTATTCACGGACGTCTCCCCAGCAGCCTAGGACAATTCCTGGCCTAGGGAAGCAAGCGTCTGCCGGATGCATGGAGTCAGGGATAAAAGAGAAAGGAGCAGGGTCTGTGGTGGGGCTTCAGTTCGCTGCATCCAGGCAGGGGCAGGAATGTCCCCATTTTCCAGATGCTGAGCCTGAGGTCCAGAGAAGTGAAGCCACCTGCCGGGGTCACACGGCCCAGGAAGGAGAGGAGCCAGGATTCACACCCAAGGTGACCCATGTCCAAAGCCCAGAGTCTCTGCCTGACTTGACGGAACTGAGGTCACCATGGAAGTAGAAAAGCACACTTCCCAGCCCCCTCGCTTCCTCCATAAACTGTCACTCTCCCAGCCTCAGCCCCCACATCCCTCACACCCGCCCTTTGGGTAACATACCGATAGATTTTTGCCGGAGCATAAGCCCGGGTCCCGGAGGCAGGAAAGATGGGCGCTCGTAACTCGGCTGGGAGCGGTGGTGGGGGTCGAAGCTCGACTTTGGGGCGGCAGCCGGCGGGGGGAGAGAGAAGAAGGCAGGCAGAGATCAGTCGGGGCGTGAGGATGCCTGGCCTCTCCACACAGCCTCCCCAAGCCTCCTCAAGGAGGGGCTTGGCGGGAGGAGGCTGGGAGGCATTCTGGGGAAGGGACGGCATTTGGAGCCCCGAGCAGGACAGAGAAGGGAGGAGAAGGAGGTGGCTTGCTGGCCCTGCTTGCTCTGCCTCCCCTGTGGTCACTGATCCAGGTCCTTCATTCCTCTGGCCGCTGCCCTTGCTGAGTCCCTGGCGTTGCTTGCCTGGACGGCTGCAGTCGCCCCTGGCCCCATCTCCCTGCAATCACCGTGGTTCCCCCACGGCCTTCTGGTCTGTCTGCCACACGAGAGTCAGCGAGCTTTCAGAAAGGCAGTCAAAGCAGGCTCCAGCCCTGCTGGGAGTCCACATCGGCTGGAAGGGGGCCCCAATTCCCAGCTCTGATCTACAAGGCCCTCCTGGGAGATGCTGAGAGGCCCCCTCCACGGGGATGCCACACCCATGCCCTGCCGTTGTGACTGTCACCTGAGGCATGGGCTTGGCCCAGCAAATACGCGCCAGTGCCTTTTTTGAGTTAGGATCTCACTCGGTCACCCAGGCTGGAGTGCAGTGGCATGATCATGGCTCACCACAGCCTCGATCTTCTGGACTCAGGGGATCCTCCCACCTCAGCCTCCTGAGTAGCTGGGTCTACAGGTGCATGCCACCATGCCCGGCTTTTGTTTTTTTTTTAACTTTATGTAGAGACAGGATCTCACTATGTTGCCCAGGCTGGTCTTGAACTGGGCTCAGGCAGTTCTCCCGCCTCAGCCTCCCAATGTGCTGGAGTTACAGGCATGAGCCACCGCATTCGGCCCCGATTCCTTTTCATCTCAAGTTCTCCATGGATGTCCCCTCCTCAAGGAGACCTTCCTTGCCTGTCCCATCCACCACATTCCCCTGTCCACAGCACTGATCTCCGTGTTTCCTGGCTTGCTGGCTGTGTCCGCCACTCGCCTGGAAGCTCCCCTGGGGCCCAAGCACAGCCAGCGTATCCTGGATACTGTAGCCACAGTGTGGGGGGTGGGGTGGGGGGGGCTGTGATACTCTTAAAGGCAATGTTTTCATTTCTTTTGAAATAGAAGGGAAAACAATAAATACAGTCCAGCTTGGATAACATTCAATTCTGCAGCCACAAAATATAAACTTTAATATATTTTTAGGAGGTCTGGGAGTGGTGGCTTATGCCTGTCATCCCAGCACTTTGGGAGGCCGAGGCAGGAGGATCACTTGAAGCCAGGAGTTTGAGACCAGTATGGGCAACATCGTGAGACCTCATCTCTACAAAAAGTTTAAAAAATGACCCCGGTGCATTTCTTGGCTCAGAGTCTTAGCCTGTGCTGTTCCCTATGCCTAGAACATCCTTTCCCTGTGCTCTGTGCTCTGCTTAGGAAAACTCTTTGTGATCCTAGCCTCCACCCTGGCCTGGCCACCCCTTCCTCTAGGACTGCACCATCCCATACAGTAGCCCCTAGTCACGCAAATGCAAATTCCAATTCATGAAAATTAATTTTCAAAAGTACATTCCTCCATCCCACTGGCTACTTTTTTTTTTTTCTTCTTGAGTTAGGGTCTCGCTCTGTCATCCAGGTTGGAGTGCAGTGGCACAATCATGGCTCACCGCAGCCTTGACCTCCTGGGCTCAGGTGATCCTCCTGCCTGAGCCTCCTGAAAAGCTGGGACTACAGGCCACCACACCTGGCTACTTAAAAAAATTTTTTTGGTAGAGATGAGGTCTCGCTATGTTGCCCAGGCTGGTCTTGAACTCCTGGCCTCAAGTGATCTTCCTGCCTCGGCCTCCCAAATTGCAAGCACCATGGCGCCCAGCCCCATCGGCCACATTTGAAGTGTTTGGCTGTCACCTGTGGCTGGTGGCTACGTTGTTGGATGGCACAGACGTCGGACATTTCCAGCACTGCAGAAGGGTCTGTTGGACAGTGCCAACCTACCCCTTCTTGGGGCCGGAGTTACCCTTCTCACTGCACTTGCTCCCTGGACAGGGGTTGTCTCATTCTATGTTTCGTCTCCTTAATTCACCCCGCAAATATTTATTGAGCACCTCCTCTATGCCAGAGACTGTTTTAGACATTGCCGGGGCTTTTAATGGGGGGAACATCCAAGCCCACATGAGGGCAGGTGGCCCATAAAATAAATCAGTAAAATATAACGTGGGTCAGATGGAGGTGTAAGGGATGGGAGAGAGAGTCTAATTTAAAATAAGAGGCTAGGTGTAGCGGCTCATGCCTGTAATCCCAGCACTTTGGGAAGCCAAGGTGGGAGGATTGCAAGGCCAGGAGTTCGAGACCAGCCTGGGCAATAGGGCGAGACCTCATCCCTACAAAAAAAAATTTTTTTTTTGAGTTGGAGTCTCACTCGGTCGCCCAGGCTGGAGTGCAGTGGCCGCTCCCAGCCACCGCAGCGTTGACCTGCTGGACTCCGGCGATTCTTCTGCCTCAGCCTTCCAAGTAGCCAGAACTACAGGCACGCGCTACCACGCCCGGCTAATTTTTTGATTTATTGTAGGAACAAGGTCTCGCCAAGTTGCCTGGGCTGGTCTCAAACCCGCGGGTTCAGGCAAACCACTCGCCTTGGCCCCCAAAGTGCTGGGAGTACAGGCTGAGCTCAGTGGCTCAGCCTATCAAAAAAGAATTTTTTTTAAATTAGCCAGGTGACATGTTCTCACTCATAAGCGGATCCTGAACAATTACCATAATACTACAAGAAAGGGATTGGCAGTAGCGGGAAAATGCCGGGGGACGGGGGCACACTTCACCAATAAAGGTACCTGATCTCAACCCAGGTGAAGTGGGGACTCAAGGGAGGCCCAAACTTGACCCATACAATGACCATTTGTCTACCTAACCATGAATTGTACCCATCTTTAAGATAAAACTTAAAAAATAATAAAAAATAAAAATAGGTCGGGCTTGGTGGCTCAGCTTGTAATCCCAGCACTTCGGGAGGCCAAGGTGAGTAGACTGCCTGATCCTGCGGGTTTGAGACCAGCCCGGGCAACTTGGTGAGACCTCATCTCTACTATAAATAGAAAACTTAGCCGGGCACGGTGGCGCATGCCTGTAGTTCCCGCTACTTGGAAGGCTGAGGCGGAAGGATCGCAGAAGCCCAGCAGGCGGATGCTGGGGTGGCCATGAGTGTGCCACTGCACTCTAGCCTGGGCAACGGAGTGAGACTCCAACTCAAAAAAATAAAATAAAAAATAAATAAAAATGAGTCAGGTGTGGTGGTATGTGCCTATAGTCTCAGGAGGATCACTTGAGCCTAGGAGCTCGAGGCTGCAGCGAGCTATGATTGCATCAGTGCACTCCAGCCTGGGCAGCAGAGTGAGACCCTGTTTCTAAAATAAATAAAAGAAGATAGTCAAGAAAGGCCTCACTGAGAAGGTATTATTTCAGCAAACTCCTGGAGAAGGCAGATAGACAGGGGAAGAGCACTTCAGGCAGGCAGAACAGCAGGTGCAAAGGTCCTGCGGTGAGAGCCTGGTGTGCTCAAGGAACAGTGAGGAGTCTGGTAAGCCTAGAGCAGGGAGTCAGGGGCTAAGAGGTGGGAGAGGAGGTCAGATGGAGGGCGGGACTGGGTGGATCTGCAAGCTTCAGGCATTCTTCAGATTTCTGCTCCAACATCTCCTCCCTGGAGGGGCTTCCTCCTGTTCCTCTGAGTCATAACTCCCTGAACTGGTGCCAGTCTGGAGTCATCGCCATTATCTGCTAGCTTGTTTACTGTCTGTGTCCCTGGGCATGCCGCCTACCCCAGGCCCGCTCTTCCTTAGTAAGAAAACACCCATCTTACTTGGCACCACCGGGAGTACATTTCCCAGCCTCCTTTGCAGCCAGACATGGCCATGTGAAAAAGGCCAGCCTGGGTGCATAAGCAGAAATATTGCGGGGTGGCTCACGCCTGTCATCTCAGCACTTTGGGAGGCCGAGGTGAGAGGATTGCCTGAGCCCAAGGGTTCGAGACCAGCCTGAGTAACTTGGTGAGACCTCATTTTTACAATAAGTCAAAAAATTAGCTGGGCGTGGTAGCACACCCCTGTAGTTCCAGCTACTTGGAAGGCTGAGGTGGAAGGATAGCCTGAGCCCAGCAGATGGACACTGGAGTGGCCGTGAGTGTGCCACTGCATCCCAGCTTGGGCAGCAGAGTGAGACTCCAACTCAAAAAAAAAAAAAAAAAAGAAAGAAAGAAAAAGAAATGTTGCCTGTTACTTCTGGGAAGTCTCTGAGATAACCCAAGAAACATCAAGGTGCCCTCTTTTGCCCTTGCCTTTCCACCTTTCCTTGTTCCTGCTACCTGGATTGCTGATGCAATAGCTGTAGCTTCAGCAGCCCCTTTGAACTATGAGGCCACTTTGTGGTTGGAAGCAAGATTAGGATGGTGGAGCAGAAACTGAGAAAGATCTTTGTGGAAGGTCTTTGTGACTATGGAGGCTGCCAACCTGCCTGAGAAGACTCACCCCAGACTTCTTTAACATGAGGGTGAGAAAAGCATTTATCTAGTTCAGGCCACCATTACTTGGGTTTTTCCCCCTCACCTACAGCAGGACCCAATCCTGCTATATTCCATTCCCCCCCCAAATATAAGTTCTCTAAAGGATGTGACCTTGTTTGGCTGGCTCACTCCTATACCCTCAGAACACAGTGGCAGTTCCAGCACGTAGTAGGTGCTCAATAAATGCTTGTAGACTGAAGGAGGCAATACAAGACACTCTGACAAGCCGACCCCAAGGGCAAAGCCCCAGCCTGTTCCGCTGAATACCCCTATCACAGCACTCCGGAAGGCATTCCTGCCGTGACCGACTTCCTGCCATTCCCACCGGCCGCCCAATTCTTCTTGGCTGTGCTGAATGCTTCTCCTCCCCGCTCCTTCTCCATGAGCCTCTGCCAAGCACCTGGTCTGCTTCCCAGCCTGGCCTGCCGCTATGTGGTGTCAGGGTTCTGCTCCAAAAGACCGGAGACAGGGCAGGCCGGTGCAGAGAGTGCGGGCGCAAGTGAGGGGTGTGACCTGGCGCGGCCCTCTGTGAATGACCTGCGAACCTAAGCAACCAGGGCTGATGGCACCCATTCTGTGACATGACAGTGCTGCGCTCATGGCAGGGGAAGTGTCAGAGTGACAGGGAAAAGTCATGGTAATGAGGAGGGGTTAGGGTGACAGAGGATGGGCAGAGTGGGCTGGGGAAGGGTCAGGGTAACTCAGAGTCACGGGAGCAGGACGAGGGTGTCAGGGAGGGTCGGGGAGAGGAGAGGGTCAGAGCGACAGGGTGATGGGGAGAGGTCAGGATGCCAGGAGAGGGTCAGAGGGACGGGGAGGGGGAGGGGTTAGGGTACAGGGCAAAGAGTGCCAGAGAGAAGGGGAGGGTCAGGGAGCCAGAAGAGGATCAGAATGACAGTGATAGGGAGGGATCAGGGTGAGAGGACAGGGTCAAGGGGACAGGGGGAGGGGGAGGGATCAGGGTCAGAGTGACAGGGTGATGGGAGGGGTCAAGGTGGCAGGAGAGGGTCAGAGTGACAGGCTGGAGTGACAGTTGAGCAGTCAGAGTGACAGGGAGGGTGCAACGTGGGACGGTGAGGGCTGTCCCTGACTAAAGAGGGTGCACAGTGTCCAGGTGGGCCTCAGATTTGCCAAAGGACGACACTTCCATGAGGAAGAGGGAGGGTCAAGAAGCAGGTCGGTGGCTCAGCCTGTAATCCTGCGCCTTTGGGAGGCTGAGGTGAGTGGATTGCCTGAGCCCGCGGGTTTGAGACACGCCTGGGCAGGCAAGAC
>NW_007250827.1:7543-12378 GCF_000164805.1 Carlito syrichta
GGCGTCAGACCCATGGCACGAGGGTGGCCCGATTCAGAGGGAGGGCTGACCTCCGCCCGCCACATCCTCACCCATGCAGACCAGGCAGCTGATCAGAGCACGCCAGCTGTGCGTGACATCACTGGCTGCCAGGCAGACTCCCCCTGAGTGAGCGGACCTGCAGGCCCTGCTCTCTGCGCCTCGTGGGTCTGAGGCCTTGGTGGCATTGTGTGTCCTGGTCCCAGGGCACAGGTTGACAGTGGCCTGGGAAGTTCCTGCTAGGGAGACAGCCCTGAGACAGGCAGCAGGGAGAGAATGGAGGGGGAGACAGGGAGAGGTACAGGCAGAGAAAGACAGAGATGGGAAGAGAGAGACAGAGATGGCAGACAGAGTCAGAGGTGGAAAGACAGAAACAGAGACAGAGACAGGTGGGGAGAGAGATGGAGAGAAAGAGAGAGATTGGGAGACAGAGACAGAGATGAAGAGAAAGAGATGGTGAAACAGAGGCAGAGAAAGACAGGCATGGGAAGAGAGAGACCGAGACGGAGAGAAAGAGAGGCGTGCAGGGGAGACAGAGATAGGAGGCAGGAGGACAGAGACAAGGTGGGGAGACAGAAACAGAGACAAAGACGGGGGTGGGAGAGAGGGGGGAGGTTGGGAGACAGAGAGACAGGAAGTCAGAGACAGAGATGGAGAAACAGGGGAGACAGGAGGACAGAGACAGAGACAGAGGTGGGGAGAGAGATGGAGAGAAAGATTGGGAGACAGATGAAGAAAGAGATGGAGAAGCAGAGACAGATGGAGAGAGAAAGATGGGGGAAGGAGAGAGAGAAAGATGGGGGAAGGAGAGAGAGGAGAGTGGGAGAGACAGGAGAGGACTGAGAGACATTGGCAGGGGAAAGAGCCCAGAGAGAGAGTCGGGGAGAGGGTGGCGGGCCGTCCTGATGGGCCCTGGGGTGGAGAGGGTCAGAGCAGCCCCAGGAGGGACAGACAGAAGCAGGGAATGCAACCAAGAGGGAGCGAGAACTTCTCAGAATGAGTCACGAGGAAGGTGGAAACGGCTCCCATACAGAGACTGGGGGGTTCCGGAGCCCTGGGGTGCCAGGGGCTGGACAACAGAGATGGTGGCCGAGAAAGCCAGAGCCACACAGATGGGGCGAACAATGGAGCCCCAGGAAGGAGGCTTGGAGAGGCGCCATGCCTGCCTGTGCCCCTCCCCAGCATCCTGCGGGTCTCCCGCCTCCCTCCCTCAGGCAGCGTGCAGAAGTGCGTCTGTTGGAAAGGGCTGAAATCTCCCCGTTTCCAAGTTCCTAAATAGCATCGTACACAGTGTTTTTCTCGTGTTCACGGCTGTGCAGACCTGACCCAGAAGCCTCAGAGTGACACTGCGCCCCCCAAAATGCCTCTGGTCTAGATGCAGAGAAGTCCAAGTGAGGACGAGAGAGAGGCTGAAGCAAATGGAAGGCTGAGACACAGAGGAGGCCATGACCAGACGCTGAGAGAGGCCACCGAGATGCAGAAACCACACGAAGGGGCCTCTGCGTTTACACAGAGGGTGGGAAAGATCAAGATGGCGGGTGGGCTGGGCCCGGTGGCTCAAGCCTGTAATCCCAGCACTTTGGGAGGCCAAGGCGGGAGGATGACTTAAGCCCAGGAATTTGAGACTAGCCTAGGTAACCTAGCAAGACCTTGTCTCTACCAAAAAATAAAAAATAAAATTGGCCGGCCATGGCGGTGCACACCCATAGTCCCAACTACTCAAGAGGCAGAAGTGGAAGGATCACCTGAGTCCCAGAGGTTGAGGCTGTGATGAGCTGTGCTTGGAGTGCCACTACACTCCAACCTGGGCAAAAGAGCAAGACCTCAACTCAATTAAAAAAAAAAAAGCCAGATTCGGTGGCTCAGCTTGTAATCCCAGCACTTTGGGAGGCCGAGGTGAGTGGATTGCCTGAGCCCGTGGGTTCGAGACCAGCCCGGACAACTTGGCGAGGCCTCATCTCTACAATAAATTAAAAAAAAATTAGCTGGGCGTGGTAGCATGTGCCCATGGGTTCAGCTACTTGGAAGGCTGAGGTGGAAGGATCGCTGGAGCCCAGGAGGTCTGACGCTGGGGTGGCCCTGAGCATGCCACTGCACTCCAGCCTGGGCGACAGAGTGAGACTCCAACTCAAAAAAATGAAATGAAATAAAAGGCAGGTGGGAGGGTACAGAGATGGGGACAGGGAAAGCCCCCAGTATGAGAGGGAGGGTCCTTGGGGAAGACCCAGGGACAGACCCAAGAAGTGAGGAAAGGAGGTGTCCTACAGGGCAATTGACCACTGGTCACAAGGGAAAGGAGGCCCTAGAAAAGACCTGGGGTACCAGTGGATTTCATTTCTAGGAGGTGGGGGCAGGTGGGCAGCTGGTTTTAATGGTCTCCTGTCTGGGCCCATCGAGGGGAGTTTTGGAGCTCAGATGGTGAGTTCTCTGAGGGCCAGGGTCTTGGCTGTCCTGTAACTGAGTTCACACAGGGTGGGCCTAGTTCTGTGCCTACCTAGCACTTTGTGTGTGCTCTGTGCGTCTGTTGAATGAATGAAAACATGTTCTAATCTGCCATCAGAGACTTCCCACCCAGTCTGATATGCTGTTGTGGGGTCTCTCTCTGGGGTACAGTCAGGGCTCACTGGTGAGTCATGGTGGAGTTTCTAGCTTATTTTCTACCAAAAGCTTGCTCTGCTAGTTACTCTCATTTAATCCTCTTAAGATTTGGACAAGGTCAGCTTTACCCCATTTTACAGAACAGAAAACTAAGATGCAGAGAAATTACATAATGTGATCCAAAGTGGCTTATTAAGTTGGAGGAAGTTAGGATTTGAATCCACATGTGTCTTGTTACAAAGTTTCTGGGGATCTGAGACAATGGAAACCCTGACCCAGGGAGGGAAAGTCAGAGTGAGGAGAGGGTGAGATGCAAACTGGGAGGGGGATTATGGGAGGAAATGGGATTATGGGCACCTTTCAAGCCTCCAGGAAGTACTGAGTGAATGATTGTGGTGAACCTAAGCCCGCATGGGGTGAACCAGGGCTGAATGTCTCTTAAGCTTAGCGTGGCTGGGCTGGTGGTTCTCAGCCAGAGGTGGCTCTGCCCCTCAGAGGTCTCTGGGCGACATCTGGAGACGGCTGCCACTGGCTTTAGAGGGTCAAGGCCAAGGATGCTGCTGGATTCCCTACAATGCACAGGACAGGCCTCCACGATAAAGAACCCAGCCGACAAACATATGGACTTCACAGCAACTTGGATGGATTTAGAGTCTATCGTACTCAGTGATCTATCCTAGAAACAAAGAACAGAGTGCCACATGTTCTCACTCATAAGCGGGCCCCAAACGTTTACCATAATACTATAAGAAAAGGCTTGGCAGTAGCGGGATACTGCCGGGTTGGGAGTAAGGGGAACACAACATCAATAAGGCTCTCTGATCTCAAACCAAGCATAGTGGGGACCAAAGGGAAGCCCAAATTCTTTACCAGTACAATGTCCACTTGTACACCTAATCCTGAATTGTGCCCCACAGTTTAAAAAAAAAAAGAGGCCAGGTGCAATGGCTCATACCTACAATTCCAGCACTTTGGGACACCAAGGTGAGAGGACTGCCTGAGCCCACGGGTTCGAGACCAGCCTCATCTCTACAATAAATTGCAAGACCTCATCTCTACAATAAATCAAAAAATTAGCCGGACGTGGTGGCGCGTGCCTGAAGTTACACTACTTGGAAGGCTGAGGCAGAAGGATCACCTGAGCCCAGTAGGTCGAGGCTGTGGTAGCTGGGAGCGTGCCACTGCCCTCCAGCTTGGGCAAGGGAGAGACTCTGACTCAAAAAAAAAAAAAAGAAAAGAAAAGCAAATATAATAAAAATCAAATCAAATGAAGAAAAAGAATAACCCAGCCTCAGATACAGTTAATGCTGGCCCCATTTGTGGTAGCTACATTCTACAAAGTAGCCACATGTTTCTACAAGTTGACCAACACGTCACCTTGTTTTATGTATGGATCTGATAAAAGATTCAATATACGTGGTCGATTCACTCACAGTGACTCAACCAACAGCACTATATCACTCAGGCCTGGGATCAGGAGATGTAATTTCTCCACAAGGCGCGTTGACAGCCTTCCTGCACACGGGCCGGGCATGGTAGCTCACACCTGTTAATCCCAGCACTTTGGGAGGCTGAGGTGGGAGGACTGCCTGAGCCCAGGGGTTCGAGACCAGCCTGGGCAACAATGCGAGACCTTGTCTCTCATCCAAAAAATAAAATAAAATAAGAATAATCACCCAAAAAACCTGTGTATATTGATTTTGGGATCCAAATACATTTCAGCAAATACGCAAATACGAAATCTGGGAATATCGGGGACTCACTGTGTCAACAGTGTGGTCGTTGTAGACCCTGGTGGGGAGGCAGAGGACGCAGACCTCAGTTCTGTCCGATTATAAACACACTTGCTGAGAGATCTCTGGCAAGTCCCAGAGGCTCTGGGACTCTGTTTCATCTCCTGTAAAATGGGCATGCTCTATTTCTCTCCTGCCCGTTTCTCCTTCCCGGATGGTTGTGGAAAAAGTTTGCTGAGGAATGTGAGGTGCCACTGGACAGTGACAAAAAGGGAGAAGTCCAGGGGAGGCAGATGTGGGCCCCATGTAAAGAAGAACTTTGTAAAAGTCCATCACATATTGAATAACCAGGTGTGGTGGCTCAAGTCTGTAATCCCAGCACTTTGGAAGGCTGAGACGAGAGGAATGCCTGAGCTCAGGGATTTGAGACCAGCCTGGGCAACTTGGTAAGACCTCGTCTCTACAATAAATCAAAAAATTGGCCAG
>NW_007250827.1:12774-13367 GCF_000164805.1 Carlito syrichta
GGGGGGGGGGGGGGGGGGGGGATCCTCATTTGTGGAGAGAGCCTGCTGTGCGGGAGTCTTTCTCATTTAATCCTCCTAAGAACCAGCAAGGCTGGCTTTAACCCCATTTTACAGAGCAGGAAAATAACACAGTAAGTTAGAGGAGTCAGGATTTGAAACCACATTGTGCCTGGCTCTAACGCCCGTGCACTTTGGATTCTTTCACGGAACTTGGGGGGAGAAGGGCACGAAAGAGACCCTCACAGCTGCAGGGACTTCAAATTCTTTGAGAAGTCAAGGACCTGTGTAGCATGAAGATCTGTGGCCGGCAGGGACTCCCCACCTCTAAAATTGGAAAGAAATTCCAAGAGTCCTGTTAAAAATTTGTCCCCTGCTCTTTTATACACACACACACACACACACACACACACACACACACACACACAAAATTTGTTATATTTTTGGAGAGAGAGAAGGTCTCTCTCTGTCACCCAGGCTGAAGTGCAGTGGTATGATCACAGCTCACTGCTGCCAGGAACTCCTGGGCTCAAGCAATCCTCCACCTCAGCCTCTCGAGTCGCTAGGACTATAAGGGCGCACCACCACGTCTGGTT
>NW_007250828.1:0-1245 GCF_000164805.1 Carlito syrichta
TTGGCATCTTCCTCACCAGAGACGTGAAAGACCTTTACAATGAAAATTACAAAACACTGCTCAAAGAAATCAAAGATGACACAAACAAGTGGAAAAATATCCCATGCTCATGGATTGGAAGAATCAACATTGTGAAGATGTCCATCTTACCTAAGGCAATCTATAAATTCAATGCAATACCCATCAAATTACCAGCAACATTCTTCTCAGACCTTGAAAAAACAACACAGGAATTCATATGGAAACACAAAAGTCCAAGAATAGCCAGAACAATCCTCAGCAAAAAAGGAAAGCAGGTGGTATCACATTACCAGACTTCAAACTTTACTATAAAGCTACAATCATCAAAACAGCTTGGTATTGGTACAGGAACAGGCATATAGATCAATGGAATAGAATTGAGATTCCAGAAGCAAAACCTCAATTTCTAAACCAACTCATCTTCGACAAAGCCTCCACCACCTACCACTGGGGAGAGGAGAACTTATTCAGTAAATGATGCTGGGAAAACTGACTGACCACATGCAGAAGATTGAAACAGAACCCCTATCTATCCTCATGCACAAAGGTTAACTCCAAATGGATCAGAGACCTAAATCTAAAACCTCAAACCATAAGAACCTTAGAAAATGAAGGACATACCCTCATGGAAATCAGAACTGGCATCCAATTCCTGAACAAAACCCAAACCCCACAGGTCATAAGAGAGAAGATAGATAAGTGGGACCTTATTAAACTGACAAGATTCTGCAAAGTCAAAGAAACCATCAAGAGAGCAGGGAGACAGCCTACAGATTGGGAAAAAGTATTTGCCAACACCAGGTCTGACAAAGGCTTAACATCCTGAATCTACAAGGAACTCAAACGTGCTGAAAAGAAAAAAACAAACAACCCCATTATAAAAATGGGCAAAAGATATGAACAGACACTTCACAAAGGAAGACATCCGAGCAGCCAACAGACACATGAAGAAATGTTCAACCTCACTAATCATCAAGGAGATGCAAATCAAAACTACACTGAGATACCACCTAACTCCAGTCAGAATGGCAATTATCAACAACAAAAAATAACAGCTGCTGGAGAGGGTGTGGCGAAAAGGGAACACTTCTACACTGTTGGTGGGTGTGTAAACTAGTGCAACCTCTGTGGAAAGCAGTGTGGCGATTCCTAAAAGCTCTAAATATCAACCTTCCCATATGACCCCACAATCCCCCTACTGGTAATATATCCTGAAGAATTCAA